>NC_058407.1:45132936-45232443 GCF_002201575.2 Neomonachus schauinslandi
GACCTAAAAAATATCCTATTATATGCTGTGACAGTGCTACACATTTCTTATCTGGAGTACTTATTACAGCTAAAATGCTACCTTTATTTGTATAAATAATGTTTGTTTTTCCCACAACAGTACAAACTTCATGAAGGCAGGGCCCGTATCTTTTCTGATTATTGCTTTTTCCAGCAAGTTAGCACAGAGTGTCTAGAACATAAGTGGTCCTCAAAAATAAACTTGTTGAATGAAAAATTAAAAAAAAAAAAATATATATGGAAGAACACCATTCCCTTGGCTTCGTGTTTTCAAATGGAGAAGATGCACTTCTATTAAACTCTCCTTCACTAGGACGTATCTGATTACTGAGATCAGGAAAGAGTAAGGTGCATGCTTGGCATAAATAACCCCTTTCAGGCTCGCTCGCTTGCTCGCTCTCTCTCTCTCTCGCATTTGCCTACCAACCCATAGAAGGGGCTTTCTTGTCTGCTTTCATTCACATCATAAATAGTCTGTCCTCAATAGGAAGACTTGTAGTTGTTCAAAAATCATAACTGGGTGACTTCAAAACTACTTTGGGGTGAATTATTATGATGCTGCACATCTAAGCCTCACTAATAATGATATTTTTACCATCATGATTCCTATATTTACTCCTTACTTTGTTACCTCTTCTGTATTTGTAAAGAGGTTTCATTTACAATCCTCATTAAAACATCACCCACACACATTCAAGGTACACATACTCTTATAAGCACCTAAGTGATTGTTGAGTCTATCCTTGAACCCACCCAAGACAGAAAACTCTCTAATCCCTGAGCTACAACCCTTTTCTTCTAATTGCTTCTTGGAGCCACACAAAACAAATCTATGACATATTTCTTATAACAACTCTTTCAAAATTATTTGTAGAACTAGTTAAGTACTATGCCATTTATTCATTCAACTGAATTTTTTTTTCATTTTTTTTATTCTTATGTTAATCCCCATACATTACATCATTAGTTTTAGATGAAGTGTTCCATGATTCATTGTTTGTGCATAACACTCAGTGCTCCATGCAGAATGTGCCCTCCTCAATACCCACCACCAGGCTAACCCATCCTCCCACCCCCCTCCCTCAACTGAAATTTATTGTACAAATATTATATGCCAGGCATTGTGGCTAGGAACTTAAGTGAAAATGTAAACAAAACAGATGCAATCTCTGCTTTTGTGTGCATACATTCTAGAGTAGAATATTAAAAAAGTAAAGAGATAACATTATTCTATTAAGAGTTATGAAGGAAGCAAACAAGGGAAAGAGACAATGAAAAAGAATGGGGGTGGGAACCTACATTACTTGGGAGAGGGGGCATCCAGAAAAGCCACTCTGAGGAAGTGACATTAAACTGAGACGTTAGGATCAGAAAGGGAGAAGAATATTCCAGGCAAAAGAAACAGCATACATATAGGACTCTAACTCAAGAGTTTGGGGCATTTCAGGAACTGAAAGAAAACTATATGGCTAGAATATAAAAGAGAATGGCATGAGATGAGGCTTAAAAGATAAAAAGAGTTAATAAGGCAATGCAGGACTTCAATGACCATAGTAAGTTTGGATTTTATTTAATGTTGCACCAAAACTCCTCTTCAAGTTAAATCCCTATACCCTTCTAATGCTTTTCATGATACCACTCTGATCCCTCTCATTACACTGGTCATCTTTTCTATGTAGTATAGTCTAGCACATTTAAAATGCAATGTTTAACACCAACCCTAGTTCTCCAAAGTAAAGACCAGTAAAGGGTAGAGAGGAACTACCACTTCATCCTAAATACTATGCTTTAATCAGTGGTCTCAAATTGAATGAACTCTTTTCTGACAGTTATTTCACAACACTGACAGATACAGAACTTGCTATGATACTAAAACCCCCAAGCCTTTAACACCTGCTATTCAACAGCCAAAACTTTTGCTCTAATCATGCCCCTCCCGAAGTCTTCTTAAACCCCCACCCACACCCCCGGGAGGTAACCTATTCAAAGCTTCCCACTTCAAGATCCAAGACCCACATACTGCCAATGAGGCCTGACTTTCTTATGGATACTGATACTGATTTATGCCTAGTGCCAGCCAGAGATGGTCAACATGGTAGGAAGGAGAATTTCGTATCAGAAAACACAGCCAAAATTTTCCAATTTTTGGATCACTACTAGATTTATACAACCTAAATTTGGGTATTATGTTACTCTATTATAAAGTGACATTATTAACAAGGTTAACACTCATCCCTACAGCTCCCCAAGCTAAAATCTCAACTTCTCCCTTCTTCTCACCTCCACATACCCACTCAATCACAAAATCAAACCCTAAATATTTTTCTCCAATACTCTCTCTTTCCTGTCACTCTCCTAATTCATGCCACTATAATCTCATCTACATGAATGGAACAAACAGCTAAAATGATTTACAAGATCCTCATGCTCTGGCGTTTACTCAGCGCTCTGGCCTCATCTTTAAATTTGGTACCCTCTGTCCCCCAGTATGCAGACCTGTGATATTCAACTACTCTGTTCTGTGATTACATCATGTTTTACATCCTTCCATCTAAAACATTTCTCCCTCAAATATGTCCTTCTCTTTCATGCTAATGTTCACTCATTTGTCAAGCTTAACACACATACTACTTCCTCCAGAAAGTCTTCCCTGAACCCTAACCAACCCCTAGTCTGAATGAGGGACCCTTCTTCCCTTCCTGGGATCTCTCAAAGCACCTTGTACTTCATTTTAGTTCTTGAGTTTTATTGCCATTTACTGGTTGGCATCCTTCACAAGACTATAAACTCTCAGATACCCAGGAATAGCCTGTTGTGTTCACTACTTAACTATCAAGCAACTAGCACGGTGCTCAGAACTTTGATACCCAAAATATATTTGTAGGGAGTGAAAGCAAGTAAGAGTATGTGTGTTCAAATGCACATAGGTGAATAAATATAAGACACCAGATTTTTGGAACGTGAGAAAGCCCTGTCTTCCACACCTATAATAATTTTATAAAGGCCTTAGATTTGCTGGATTTAAATATGCAACAGTACAAATAAAATTCTATCTTTAACAGACAATATGTAATAAAAGGTTAATTACATAAATATATAATCCATAAGTTATTGATGTATCATCATTCATTTAAATGTGTATAAAAAATATTGGACCACTCTTCTCTTTAGAACAGCAATAAGGTGATAGGTTGTAGATCCAAAGTACTAAAATGGCAAAATTTTATTCAATCATTCATCCAAAGCAGTCAATATCCCAGAAAGAACAAAGTTCCTTGTGCCCTCATCTGCACACAGGTCACTAATGCCCAATGACAAGTAAAAACTGTTTGCCTTGGGACCAATACAATAATCCAGTTTCAATAAGTAGAAAATAATTTGATACTTACTCACACAATACCACATATTTTTCAAGAGAGTCAATCAGTAGTTTGCTATCTCCTTGATGAAAGTGCAGAGCAGGGAGAACGACGTCATCCTTTAGACAGAATACCAAATACGACCAGCCCATACCCTCTCTGTTTTGCTTGATTGATTTCAGGTCTGTCAAACTGAACAGGAATGACCATTTGCTTTTCCCATTTCTATGACTTGGAGCATCTTAAAAACAAGAAAGTGGGGCAAAATATTTTTGTTCACCTTTTTAAAAGGTACTGATAGCGCTCTTCATGACTGCCTAACAGATACTTGTTGAACCTAGGGAATGACTATAGCATTCATATTACTATGGTTTCTACCTGTATTAGAAATGGCAACATACATTTTCTTAAAAGAATAGTTTTGAAAATAATCATCTTATTGCATACAGAGGGAAAAAATATTATCCCTATTTCAAATAAAAGCTTGCCCAAAAATGACTATGGCTTTGGAAGCAGGCAGGATGGATTCAAATTACAGCATCACCATCTTACTAAATGAATGATCTAGGGCAAATAACTGAATCTCTCTGAGCCTTGGTTTCTTCATCTGTAAAAATGGAGATAATTATACTTACCTCCCAATGTTATTCTAAGAATTAAAAGAGCTAATTAATACTTGTCACCTAACTAGTATAGTGCCAATTATATAGCAAATACTCAAAAAATGTTATTCTTTTCCACTGCCCACTCCCCACCCCGCCAAATACGAATGGCATGATGCTCTTGGAGAGTCATTAAAAGTGAAACAAAAAACCTTTACTTCCTCACTTCCTTTTGCAATTATTTTTACTAGACTACACTGAGTGAAGGTAAATAACACTGGTATAAAAAAATAACATTGGAGTAAACATACCAACAGACATTTTATTTACAAAAACCCAAAGAGCAGTGAGGAGTTGCGGATGAAAATATAACTTAAGTTGTGAGTGCTTCAAAGAGAATGAAGACAGTGCTTGCTTGAGCAACACATACACAAAATTGGAACAATACAGAGATTAGCCTGGCTCCTGTGCAAGGGTGACACGCGCATTCGTGAAGAGGCCTGTGTTTTTTTAAGAAAAGAATGAATACATTCAATCTTCCTACTAAATCCATCTACTAAAGTAAGGACTCAGTTCAACCCAAACTATAGTAACATAAAACAAAGTATTTTCTGAGGTTGTGGGCTATTTATGGAAGCTTAAAAATCCTAGGCTTGTGAACAATATCATACCTGATAACAAGCAGCATAAAAAACATATGAATAAAAATGTAAAGAACAAAGGGAAAAATATTACTTTCCCCCTACTACTTATAATTTCTATCCAAAAATGCCATTTTGACCTGTTTTAACTTGGACATAAGCATGTCATGTCTGTGAAATTTTAAAAATCCATTTCTCTAATGTTATTTCCTAAGAAGTGTTGCACTATCCTGTTATTCAAGATCTTAGTTCCATTCCACGCTATCAACTCCACAAACTAAACTGCATAGAAGATATGTGCTTATAGAACTTGATCAAAGAGTAGATCAGTGTTGACCTGCATATATGTCACCTTCCTATATAGTCAGGAACACCATAGCTCCATCAGCTCCAACAAGGATCTCCTAAATTGACACAAAGAAATCTACAGCTTACAGAACCTCTACCTACCAGGAATACAGGCACCATCACTATTTCATGGACACTTAAGTATCATTTGAAAGAAGTCCAGAAAGGCTAAAAAGTAATTTATCTCCACAGTGACCTGCCTAGGTTCCACACCAGTCCAGATGGTGAACTCATATCTAAGGCTGATACTAGATTAAGTGCCATGTGCCAACTTGACTACCATACATCATATTTCACTAGAATTTATATCATAGAGCTCATAACACCACTACAAGCTAATATCAAAATGAAAACTATTCTAGAATTTCAGTGTCTCCCTGAATCATTTACATGTTAATGTATTTAGGACTACTAGATTATTTGCAAAGACCAAAAATATTTTCAAAGCAACGAAAAACTAGATATAGTCAGTTTTTAAAATTAAATTCTTAAATTACATAGAAAGACTTAATCTTAAAATTAATGCATGAAAATCATATGGAGAATATAAATACATGCAAGCTATATGAATTTTCAGGAGTTTGTGCATATTCAAAAGTAAAATTTTTACACAGATTTTTCCCATGTTAGTGGAAGAAACACATCACATATGGAATAGAAAATGCCTTACACATTTCCTCACTTGAAGCTCTGATAAACAATGAAAGAAACATTACAAGTCAATTCTGGAAGCCCCTTTACTTGAATATAGTAAGTTTCATGAGAACAAGAACTTTATTTTGTTCATAATTATATCCCCAATGCCTAGAAGGGTAAATAACACATAGTAGGTACTCAAAGATGCATTGAATAAATGAATAACCTAGTACCAAGTCAACATAAAAGAAACCTGCGATTTAGTCTACTACCAATAGCTAACCAGAAATAGAAAGGGTTACACAAAGGAAACCTAATGAATCCAAGAGTTAACTCAGAATTTCCTTTTCTCTCTTGAAGAAAAGTAAATAAAACTAACTAGTTCTGGGATGCCTGGGTGGCTCAGTCGGTTGAGCATCTGCCTTTGGCTCAGGTCATAATCCCAAGGTCCTGGGATCAAGCCCCACATCAGGCTCCCTGCTTAGCAGGAAGTCTGCTTCTCCCTCTCATTCTCCCTCTGTGCCCACACACTCTCTTACTCTCTCTCTCTCAAATAAATAAAAATCTTTAAAAAAAAACAACACATTAGTTTTGATGAATGATGTTACCAAATACACATAAGAAGTATCCCCAACACAATGACATGGGAAAACTAACCATAATAGCATAAGTGTAAAACTAAAACAGTTCAGTAAGTCCCTATATGTCTTGAATAGAATTAACACTGAGGACATGACATTTTATTTGGATGGGTGTACAGAACATGATGAAAGTCTGTTGTTCTGGTAAGAAACATTTTCAAAACATTTGATCTGCTATATAAAAACAAAGACTTCATAATAGAAACTCTTAAAAAGTATAAGGAAAGTTAAGTCTTTGATAGTCAATTTTTTAAGTTTTGTCCCAATTTCCTTTGTCGAACAAAAAAGTAAAAAGTAGGGGTGCCTGGGTGGCTCAGTCATTAAGCGTCTGCCTTCGGCTCAGGTCATGATCCCAGGGTCCTGGGATCGAGCCCCACATCAGGCTCCCTGCTCAGCGGAAAGCCTGCTTCTCCCTCTCCCACTGCCCCCGGGCTTGTGTTCCCTCTCTCACTCTCGCTCTGTCAAAAAAAAAAAAAAGTAAAAGGTATAAAATGTGAAAACTATAAAATGAATAAAATTAGAAAAAAATACTTTTTAAACATATAAAAATGTTTCATAATGGCATAAATTTGAGTTTTGAAACATCAAGCTTAGAAAGTGTCCCCTTTAGGAAGAATTTTTGATGAAATATAATTGGATGAGACAGTCTGGGAGAAGAAGGGATGGGATGGGGTGGAATAGAATGCACTACACTTGGGCGCCTGGGTGGCTCAGTTGGTTAAGCGACTGCCTTCGGCTCAGGTCATGATCCTGGAGTCCCAGGATCGAGTCCCGCATCGGGCTCCCTGCTTGGCGAGAAGCCTGCTTCTCCCTCTGACCCTCTTCCCTCTCGTACCCTCTATATCTCATTCTCTCTCTCAAATAAATAAATAAAATCTTTAAAAAAAAAAAAAAAAGAATGCACTACACTTCATAACTCCTGTTCCGTCAAATATGTGCTCATGTATGCATACTGGGCCATACTATATTCAGTATTGTTTTCTACTGCTATACATATTCATAAAATTTTTTAAATACAGAGAAAAAAAGAAAATGTCTCCTTAACTTTCAATAATTGCTAAATAAAGGCTCTTTATAAGTCACAGTTCATGGCCAAGTCATATAAGCAGTATTTACATCTGTGGTTTTTTGCTAAACTACACAGCTACACACAGGTTCTCAGTTCTGTACATTAAAATCAACAGGACAGCATTTAAAAAATAGAAATGCCCAGTTTCCATCCCCAGAGTCTGATTTAATTCATTGGGATGAAACACAGGCATTAGTATTTTTAAAAAGCCTAACCTAACCAGGTTATTTCAATGTGCAGCCAAAGTTGAAAACCACTAATCTAAAAAGACGTTTATTGTCAGATTATGCTCTTCTCATACACGCAATGCTTCTCTTTTATGAAATTCTGAAAACTCATTCCTTTGTTCTTTCCTATAGCCTGTCATTTTCATTTTCAAGGATTCAATGATATTAGGCAACAACAAACAAAAAAAAGCACAATTCACAAAACTTAATCCTGAAGATCTAATCTAGAGCAGTTAAAAACCACTTCCCATGCCAAATACATTAAAACCCAGTGGTCTTACCTTAATACTTTGTATTATTCTGGTAAGAACCTTCCCTTTCAATAGAAAAAGAATGCCAAAAAGGAAAAACAAACAAAAAACAACACACCAGCATGAGCTGATTTTAATTCACCAAAAGCTTATGAATTACTATTAACTTCTTAATTGCCACTGTTTCCAAGAAATGATACAGTACAAAATGTAACTACTGTATATGAGAATGATTCCCCAGGCCATATATGAAAATCAGATTCACTGGGTAACAACGCTATATAAATGTAGCATTACATATTCCAGCCAATTGTGGCCAGCTTTTCTGAATCTGGGAAATGTGGGTAAATCATAAACTCAGACTAAAATGAGTAAGACATTAAATGTCTTTTTAGTTATAAAACACAAATTAATCAATAAGGAAAAAACATTTTAACTCTGTACAAGTATTTATTATTTTTAAAAGAATCACAAATCATATTTGGTGTAGTATATGTGTTCTATCAGGCTGTTAGCTTGGCTCTTTTTTGTTATCTACATGTAGATAATCATCACACAGAAACACAGATTTAAATATATACATGTAGTATATAAAGGAGAACAGTCACTGAACATATATTGTAATGAGCTGTGAAGATCTCAGTAAGCACTGAAATTAGAACAGTATTGTTTAGTGGTATACTCCATCTCCCCCTGGTGCTTTAGGACGAAACAACATGCTGTTTTTGTTTTTTTTTTAATGCTAGAAAAATGTGCATGAGAGACATCTAAAGCAATTTTTTAAAGTGTTTCTATTTTCTGCCATGAATAACTACAAAACAGAACACGTATTTTTAAAACCTTGTTTTTTTATAAAGTCACAACCAACAAAACAAAAAGAGAGATGAAGAGGGAATATAACTAAAATATGAGTTCTATGTATTAAAGCACCAAATCATCCTTGCGACAGAGAAACACTAAAGAATTTTTTGCACTTTTATTTTTATTATATTGTAGCAAATCAGTTTAAGATTTCAAAAGATTTAATTCATACCTTCATTGGTATGTGGCTTCTTTTTAGACGGAACTGTATTGACCATGTCCCACTCTGCTTCATAATTGTTCAGATGTTCCGATCCCCGATGACCTCTTTCCTTTGGGGCCTGCGTCCACTCTACAACTGAACTGGAGTCCTAAAAAAAAGTATAACATATGAAATATTTAGGGACTAAAATTAGAATTTAATTTCAATTAACAATATATTCTCAACTTCTACATAAATTAAGTTTGGAGATTGTGACAGACATTACTGGTGGGAAAAACAACCACTATTTCCTATCCTTTTCTTTCTTGCCTATCTTTACCTGCCACCCACCCCATCCCCGCCCCCACTTCTCCACCCACCCTCCCTTACCCCCCTCCACAAAAGAAAGAAAAAAAGAAAAGCCTGCCCAGATTCCCTTGCAGTTAGGGTTGTCAATGAAATAAAAGCAGAGGTCAACTACAGGGCTTTTGGAAATGCTTTTGCTTTCCTAATAGAAAAGCCTCATCCCTTTTCCCCTTTCTCCTGCTTTGAATGTAGCTATGATGCCTAAAAATATGGCAGCCATGTTATGACTGTAAGAGAAAAAACAGGAGAATCACTCCAAACCTGTAGATTTGTAGTTATTTGAGGAAAATAACCAATGGTGGCTATTTTATTTAAGCCACCACTGGTTGCATATTTCTCAGTCAAAATTAGCTAAGAGCTACAAATAACATATCTACATGTATAATTCTAAAGAACTTACTATTTTAAAAGAGAATAAAACCAAATGTCTAAAATTCCATATTAATAATTTAAATCAAAATATTTAATTCCTATACTATAAAAAGTAGCACACCTAAGTTAAAGATAAACAAGACTGAGTGAAAATGTTTTCAAAATATATGGCAGACAAAAGAAAAACATCCAGAATACAAAAACAACACCTACCAAATTATTTAGAAACTGGCAAATATCAAAACAGAAAAACAAGCAAATGGTATGCACAAGCAAGTCAAAGAAGAAATATGAAGCAACAAACACATAGGAAGATGTCCAACTTCAGAAACAATCAAAGAAAAGTAAGTTAAGGGGCACCTGGGTGGCTTAGTTGGTTGTGTCTGACTCTTGGTTTCGGCTCAGATCAGGATCTCAGGATCCTGAGATCGAGCCCCACATCAGGCTCACACTCAGCATGGAGTCTGCTCAAGATTCTCTCTCTCCTTCTCCCTCTCCTTCCTCCTCTGCCAAACCCCCTGCACATGCATGCTCTCTTTCTCTCAAATAAAATCTTCAAAAAAAAAAAAAAAAAAGGAGGCATGCCTGTGTGGCTCAGTTGGTTAAGCATCTGCCTTCGGCTCAGGTGGTGAACCCAGAGTCCTGGGATCGAGCCCCGCGACAGGCTCTCTGCTTCTCCTTTTCCCTCTGCCCCTCCCCCGCTCGTTCTCTCTCTCAAATAAAATCTTCAAAAAAAGAAAAAGAAGAAGAAAAGCAAGTTAAGATGAATTTCAATTTTTTGACCCATTCAAGTAAAAAATAAAATATGAAAGACAGCGTAAAGACCTAGTATCTCACACTGCTGATGACAGTGCTAATTACTACTGACTCCAAAAGGTCAATATAGCCATTATTTATTAAAATTCAAACTAGGGGGGCGCCTGGGTGGCTCAGTCAGTTAAGCATCTGCCTTCAGCTCAGGTCATGATCCCGGGGTCCTGGGATCAAGCCTGCGTCGGGCTCCCTGCTCAGCAGGAAGCCTGCTTCTCCCTCTGCCTGCCACTCCCCCTGCTTGTGCTATCTCTCTGTCAAATAAATAAATAAAATCTTAAAAAAAAAATTCAAGCTCTACATGTGTGTCATTACAATAACTCTCTTTATATCATCCACTCCAGAGAAATACTTACACATGTACACAAAGAGGCATATGTAAGAATTTTCATTGCAACACTGTAAAAATGAAAAACTGAAAATATCTTAATACCCATCAGTGAAGGAATGAATAAACAAACTAGGGGGTAGCCAAGGAAATACTAAGCCATAGTTTAAAAACTGATATATTTTAATATTTATTTACTCTTAAATAATAGTAAATTAAACAAAGAAGCTGCAAAACAATGTTTGCAGTGTAACTACAGGCAGCATATGCAATTAGAAACAGAGAAAAAAAACTAGGTCTAGATAGATCGATAATAAAATATGAACAGATTAAAGTCTGGAAAGATACACACTAAACAGGGACAGACGACAAGATTCTAGTCAAGCAAGACTTCAATTTCTATTGTTTCTATTATTTGAGTATTTTTACAAGAATGTATTCATATATTGCTACTGTAATTCTTTTTAAAAAGGGAAAAAGGAAAATTTGTAGGAACAGAAAGATATTATAAAGGCACAAGAAAAATTAAGAAATAGAAACAGACTGAAAAATAGAGAGGAAAACTGAATGAATGAAATCAATGAGGAGAGCTAAGCAGCATCTATAGAGCCCCACCAGCACAAAGGCTTGGAACTGGTTGATCAAGTACTTCTGGAAATTAGGATAGAGGTCAAGCTAAAAAGAAGAGTACTAACAAAAGTCCAGAAGGCTGGAGGGTTATCCATTAGAGAAAATAAAAGAGATTATTTCTGGATTACGAGAAACCAAGCACACTGAGCACAGGGGTAACACACTGAAAACAAGAATTAATTAAAAGTTCATCTACAGGGGCGCCTGGGTGGCTCAGTTGGTTAAGCATCTGCCTTTGGTGGGTCATGATCTCAGGGTCCTGGGACTGAGTCCCGCATCAGGCTCCTTGCTCAGCGGGGAGCCTGCTTCTCCCTCTGCCTGCAGCTCCCCCTGTTGTGCTCTCTCTCTGACAAATAAATACATAAAATCTTTTAAAAATAAATAGATGATAGAAAGATAGATAGATATTTTGAGAAGAAATGCAGAGAACTGAGCCTGAGTTTCAGGGTGAATTAGAGATAAAACAGAAATCTCTACCTTCCACAGTGAGTCAACACACGATACAAATGGCAAATACATAGTTATCATATAACCCAACAATCCCACTCTTAGGTTTTTAAAAGAAAAATATATATCCACACAGAAACTTGTGTATGAATGTTCATGTCAGCATTATTTATATTAACCTAAAAAATGAAAACAACACAAATATCCATCAACTAATGAATAAACAAAATGTGGTACAGTAGTTCCCCCACCCCTGACCCCATATCCACGGTTTCTCTCTTTCACAGTGTGTTACCCAAAGTCTGTTACCCGCAGTCAACAATGGTCCATCCAGAAACAGATGATCCACCTTCTGACAGTACATACATACAATTAGTAGCCTAACACTACTTCACAATGCCTACGTCATTCACCTGCCTAATTTATAAATTAAACTTTATCATAGGTATGTATAGGGACAAACATAATATGTATAGGGTTCAATAGTATCTGTGGTTTCAGGCATCCATTGGGGGTCTTAGAATGTATCCCCCATGCATAAGGGGAGACTACTGTATTTCCATAAATGCAATGTTGTTCAGCAGGCAGGCAAGAAGAAAGGCAAGAAAGAAAGCAAGAGAGAGAGAGAGAAAGAAAGAGAGAGAAAGGAAAGAAAGAAAAGAAAAAGGAGAAAGAAAAAGAAAAAGAACAAACGAACTGAGAGGTGTTATAACATGGATAAACCCTAAAAACAACAGGCTAAGAGAAAGAAGCCAGTCATGAAAGATTACATATTGTATGATTCCATTTAGATGAAATGTCCACAATAGGCAAATTCTCAGAGATAAAAAGTGGTTGCAGGAGGCTGAAGTTAACTGGGAATGAGGGGTGTACTACTAAAAGGCAGAGTTTTTCTTTTAGGAGTAATGAAAATGTTCTAAAATTAGATATTGGTGATGGTTACACAACTCAATATACTAACACCACTGAATTTATACACTTTAAAGGAGTAAATTTTATGGCATATGAATTATAGCTCAAAGAAGTTGTTTTAAAAATGGCATTCCTTACAGTGGAATGAATAAATGAATAAATGAATGATGAATGAACAACAAAAACAAAAAAATAAAAATGGCATTCCTTTAGCCACACCCTTTCTTTCTTAAGTACCTTTCCAGCATAGAGAATACTAGAAGAATCTAAAGCATCATCCAATGGTCTCCAGTCGACTATTACTTCAGCATCCTAGAGAAAGAAATTATGGACTATATTTACTAGTCAGCAATATCTTACATTCTTAGTTACCTATTTTTAATTCCCTGAACGCAAAATGAAAATTTTAAACCCTTAAATATTAGCATTTTAAATATGCAATATCACAAGTAAACCACTATTTGACAATAAATGTTATGTACATTTTTAAATTCTGCTTATTTTTCATGACAAAAATTTGTAATACTGAAACTTTTACATAAGTTTTTAATATTCCATGCCATTTTACGGGCTTATCTAAAGTATTATTTTCCTGGGGTGCCTGGCTGGCTCAGTTAGTGGAGTATGGGACTCTTGATATCAGGCTTGTAAGTTCGAGGCCCATACTGAGTGTAGAGATTACATATTTTTCAACATCATTTTCATGTTAAATTTATAACCACTGTTCAATTACGTAATTTCACCTTACACATGAAATTCAAACTTACTGATAATGCCCCGAAGATACACCACTGCCATAAACAATTATTAAATAAAATCACTTACTAAAAACATACCTTTTCTAACACACGTAATATTCCTGAAATCAAGCTGTCTTGGTCATTGGTCTTTCCACAAGATGAGTGAATATAGACCCCTTCCTGTTCATATATAATCTGGAACAACAAAAAAAGAATCACACCATTATTATTCAGTAAGATTTCGACATTTGTTAAAAAAAATTATGTATTTTCATATAATGCCTGAACCACATTTCTGACTATTTCATATATAAACGTATTATTTTAAAAATACCACTCAGGCTTAAGAGCACTTCAAATTAAGATAAACTGGAAGGTAGTCTGCTCTATGGAAGTTTGCTGGTTTAGTGATAATCACAATCTTGATCTTCTCCATAAACAAAGATGTCACAGTAATTGCTAATGTGTCTCAAGTGAATTCCACTTAAAATACATTTTTAACAAACGTTAAGCAAAATATTGGATTCAAACTGAAAAAGGCCATGAAAACATTCAAGAATAAGAACAGATGAAATACAGTACATGTTTTACTGTAAGATCATTTCAGTGTGTTTTTGTAGCACAATGGCATAGAAATTCAGGGAGTAACATGGGAATTTTAAGGAGTAATGATGAGGACTTCTAGGAACGATTAAAGTAGTTCATGCACACAAATATTTACTGAGTGCTTCTATATGTAAAAGCATGCAAAAGACTATAGCTATATAGATATGATTAAGACATGGTCCTGAACAATATCCTGTGGGAATATAAGGGAGACTGAAGCTAATTCCTGAGTAAACTGAACCATGTAAAGTTAAGTCTTGTCTTCTATTAGCAGAATATTATAAATTTAAGATTCCATTCCTGGGACCCATTTCCCAAACAATTACATTTTTTTTCATTATGAAAATAAGAGAAATAAAATAATCACTTTGAGACCTAAGTACTTTTCACATACAGAAGTTTGGAATAGAGTGTAAGTTTCTATTTATGTAGACCTCTTTTTTTTTTTTTTTAACTCCAGTATAATTAACATAGTTATATTAGTTTTAGGTGTACAACATAGTGATTCAACAATTCTATACATTACTCCGTGCTCATCATAAGTGTACTTTTTTTCTTTTTTAATTTAAATTCAATTAATTAACATATGATGTATTATTTGTTTCAGGGGTACAGGTCGGTGATTCATCAGTCTTATATAATACCCAGTGCTCATTACAACACATACCCTCTCTTAACCGTCTTCCCGTGCTTCACCCATCCCCCACCACCGGCTCTCTGGTACCCACCAGTTTGTTCTCTATATTTAAGAGCCTTGTTTTTTGTCTCTTTTTCTTTGTTCATTTGTTTTGTTTCTTAAATTCCACATATAAGTGATATCATATGGTGTCTTTCTCTAACTGGCTTATTTCACTTAGCATTACACCCTCTAGATCCATCCATGTTGTTGCAAATGCCAAAACTTCATCTTTTTATAGCTGAGTAATATTGCATTGTGTGTGTGGGAGGGTGTATATCACATCTTTTTTTTTTAAGATTTTTTTATTTATTTGACAGAGAGAGATAGAGAGCACAAGCAGGGGGAGCAGCAGAGGGAGAGGGAGAAGCAGGCTCTTCGCTGAGCAAGGAGCCCAACGCGTGGCTCGATCCCAGGACCCTAGGATCATGACCCGAGCCGAAGGCAGACACTTAACCGCTGAGCCACCCTGGTGCCCCCACAACTTCTTTACCCATTCATCTATCAATGGATACTTGGGATGCTTCCATATTTTGGCTATTGTAAATAATGCTGCTATAAACATAGGGATGCATGTATCCCTCTGAATTAGTGTTTTCATATTCTTTGGGTAAATACCCAGTAGTGGAATTACTGAATCTTATGGTAATTCTATGAATGTTTTGAGGAAGCTCCATACTGTTTTCTATAGTGGCTGCACCAGTGTGCACTCCCACCAACAGTGCACAAGGGATCCTTTTTCTCCATATCCTCGCCAATACTTGTTGTTTCTTGTGTTGTTGATTTTAGCCATTCTGACAGGCGTGAGATAATATCTCATCGTGATTTTGATTTGCATTTCCCTGATACATGATGATGAGCATCTTTTTATGTGTCTCCTGGTCATGTGTATGTCTTCTTTGGAGAAATGTCTATTTGTGTCTTCTGCCCATTTAATTGGATTATTTGGTTTCTTTGGTGTTGAGCTGCATAAGTTCTTTATTTATTTTGGATACTAAGCCTTTATCAGATGTGTCATTTGCAAATATCTTCTCCCATTCCATAGGCTGCCTTTAAGTTTTACTGATTGTTCCCTTTGCTGTGCAGAAGCTTTTTATCTTGAGGTAGTCCCAACAGTTTATTTTTTTTTTATTTTTATTTTTTTATTTTTTTTTTAAAGATTTTATTTATTTATTTGAGACAGAGAGAATGAGAGACAGAGAGCATGAGAGGGAGGAGGGTCAGAGGGAGAAGCAGACTCCCTGCTGAGCAGGGAGCCCGATGTGGGACTCGATCCCGGGACTCCAGGATCATGACCTGAGCCGAAGGCAGTCGCTTAACCAACTGAGCCACCCAGGCGCCCCCCCAACAGTTTATTTTTGCTTTTGTTTTCCTTGCCTGAGGAGACATATCTAGAAAAATGTTTTTACAAATGATGTCTAAGAAATTACTACTATGCTTTCTTCTAGGATTTATATGGTTTCAGGTCTCATATTTAGATCTTTAAACCATTTTGGTTTTATTTTTGTGTAGATTATAAGAAAATGTGTCCAGTTTCATTCTTTTACATGTAGCTGTTCAGTTTTCCCAACACCACCTGTTGAAGACACTGCCTTTTTCCCAATGCATATTCTTGCCTCCTCTGGTGAAGCTTAATTGACATGGGTTTATTTCTGGGCTTTCTGTTCTGTTCCACCCATCTGTGTGTCTATTTTTGTGCTAGTACCATACTGTTTTGATTACAACAGCTTTGCAGTATATCTTGAAATCTGAGACTGTGATATCTCCAAATTTGTTCTTTTTCAAGACTTCTTTGGCTAATCGGGGTCTTTTGCAATTCCATACAAATTTTAGGATTATTTATTTTAGTTCTATGAAAAATGCTGTTGGTATTTTGATAGGAATTGCATTAAATCTGTAGACTGCTTTGAGTAGTATGGACATTTTATATTTACCATCTCACTATTCAGAATACCATGGGAACCACCATGCAAGACAAGCACCTTCACAACCCATCACCATCACACCCTAGTTATGAATGTAAATGGGTATGCATCTTCCTGTTTTTAACTAACATTTATGGAATACTTATGCACCAGGAACTCCACACGTTATAGCTTAATCCCCCTAACCCTAGACCACAGGCTCTATAACTGTATCCTACTACATCATTAGAATGGAAAGCCCATTTGTGTTAATGAGAAAACTGAAAAAGATATTAAATAACTTGCCTAAGATCGTTGATGCAAATAGTAAGGGATGGTTAAGGAGCAGTGTGGAGATTAAAATCCAGGCAGTCGGATCCCAGAGAACTGTGCTCTTAGCTACTATGTTATAAAGTACATTACTTTTACTGTTATTCCCATGTTACGTTAGTCACTTGTGATATGAAGTTATATGTCAGGAAAAGAGTCCTTCTAGTAATCAAGATCACCAGAGAAATTCTGATCTCAAAAACCCAAGATGGCCTTCACTGAAATAGTCGTTAAGCACCGGACCAGCATTAAGCAGAAGGCAAAGACTGGGGACAGCATGAGTTGGGGAGCAGTAGAAGACAATTCTATACTGTTTCCATAAAGATAAAAACTTTTAAAGTACACAGATTTATTCACACATGTGCATAAAGATATGCTTAAAACTATTCACAGCACTATTATTTATAACATCAGGCGGGGTGAGGGAGGGAGAAAAAAAGGAAAGGGAAGTTATGAATCTAGATACCCACACAGGGGAAATGATCAAATATCTCCTGGGATAGTCATTCTATGGGGAATACTATTCAGGAATTAAGAAAGGATATGATAGATTAAATGAACAAACAAACATGGAAAAAACTGCCAATTATATATAGTATGATGACATTTATGTATTTTTAAAAGCTTCTCTAAATTGCTCTAAAATACCCAGAACAAGTTCTGGAAGGACACACTTTAAGCTGTTAACAGAGATTACTTGTGAAAGAGAATGGGATATGGAAAGGCTGAAAGAAAACTGTAACAGTCTATGTTAATGCCTCTAACATACTTGAATATTTCAAAGCTAAAATACAGTTACACATTGCTTAGTAATAAAAAATAATTTTAATAAGTAAAAAAGGAAATTGCAGAAGTATAAACTATAACCTTTCCAGACTTCAATTTATCAATTTTCAAAACAAGAGGTTAAACTAGATAATTATATCTGGGGCCACAATATGAAGTTAAGGGAAAGAAATCCGTTAAAATCTCAAGCTTTAGTGAGAAATAGATCAGAGACATGTCTGGAAACTACATGTTAGCATACTTTCACCTAAGTCTCAGCTAAAACAATAATCAAGAGCTTCATAGTTCTCCCGTCGCCTGGGTGGCTCTGTTGGTTAAGCCTCCGATTCTTGGTTTCAGCTCAGATCATGATCTCATGGATCAAGGGATCAAGCCCCACATCAGGCTCCCTGCTCAGTAGGGAGTCTGCTTGAAATTCTCTCCCTCTGCCCGCCCCCCCAAAAAGAGCTTCATAGTTCTCATAGTAGAAAAAAGGACACTCATTTTGCCCAGAAAAGTTTGGTATCATTAACAATGCAATCTAAAATTCTGTGATACTATTAACACTAAACAGACTCTGGAACCTTAATAAAGTAAGTGAATCCTAAAGAACCAAATAAAACACTTTACCTAACTGAAGCACATAAGAAGAGTTCCTTACTTTCTTTCCCATGCATATATTGGTCAAGTGTTGCCTATTCTCTTTTTCATTTAAGAAAAAGTTGAGATTCCTAAGTAATTTCACTGAGAAAATATTTAAAAAGCATTAAAGTACCAGGCACCTTACAAAAAAAATCCAAGCTGCACTCATTCTGGGTTCTGTCCTTAACTCTTTAGCACTTTCTGGGGAACAAATTACACGTCCAAAAATCCACAACTCCAAACCCAGACTTGTACTGTCTTTAGAAAGCAGTCATATTCAGCTTTCTAATTTGAAGGGTGTGATGTTAATCAATACAAATTATTAATCCTGCCAGAAATAGAATGAAATTAATAAACTTACCTTCCTGAGCTCCTAAACCTTATGAAGTCTTATGAGACTTACAGGGACCAAACAAACTAGTTACATCAGTACATAATTTACTTCAAATAGTAAACAACTAAATGATAAGTTTTAACTATTTATTGTTTTCAAAACACTCCGATCTTATTTAATCCTCAGAGCCAAATTGAATGTCTCAGAAATAGACTTTATTTCCATCTCCATCTTACAGAAGAATAAACTGAGAAACAAAGCGGTTCAGTGACTTTACTCAAGACCACATGCATACCAAAGAAAGGAGTGGATTTCAGATTTCCCAATACCTTCATCCATTAAATTTCAACTGTTATTGCCTCAAGAAACTACCAGAAAAATTTCACATGGCTTCCCTAGAGGAAAGCAGTTTCTGAAATTGCTTAGATGTACAAAATGATGCTGCTTAGGACTAAAAATAATTTTTAAATGTCTTTCATTTATAAATCAATGCAGCAGCTAACTACTTAATAATCTGGCCGTTAAACAAAAATCTTTGGTTTTAACCCCTCTGTAATTCTAAATATTATACACAAAAAGCTAGTACTCTCTTTTATATCATCTTCGTTTGAATCATTCATTTTAATATAGTCCTTCACTCTATTTTTGCGGGAATGATTTTACTTATTTTTTTATTTACAGCATATGTCTGTTCATCACTCAAGCTTCTGAGTACATGTGCCTAATAAAATACAACTCTACAGGTATCAACTACCTTCAATAGCTCAAAACACAAAAACAGAAGTCCAACTAAAATTCTGATCTTACACAATATAAAAATGGTATTTCTTCTTCATTAGACTCTATAAGTGAATTGATTCCTGAGGAGTATCTTTCTGCCATAGGACATTTTGCTTCCTATCTTCATCAATAGTAATAATTAGAATTTGAAAAGCTATCTCCAAGCTTGTTTGATATGAAAAATTATTTCGCTACAGGGAATAATTATGATATCAGGAATTTCATCTGAGGCAATACATTTAGTAAAACAGGTTTCCAATTTCTTTACTCTGGTTTTGTTCATAATCTCTAATGCAAAATAAAAAGAAAAGTTAAAATGCTATTATGAGCATGTAATATTCTATTATGCATTACTTTACACAGCATTTGTATGTTATCACATTTGATCCTCATAACACAATTAGATATGTGTTATCATTCCCACTTTGTAACTGAGAAAAAATGCAAGGGAAGTTAAGTGATTTGATCAAGGTTCTTCCACTAGTCTGGGGTTGAGATCCAGAAATCTGCTCTGACATGTTTTATTTGTCCAAAGGGTACACAATGACAAGCCAATCAACATAAGTGCAGTATATAAAGACACTAGCAAAATTATTCCAGTATACTATGGCTCATATTCCAATCCGAAGAAGTCAGCAATTACCAATGCTGTAAACATAAGTAGGTCCTCTGTGCTACAGGAAGCAAAGAAAGGACACCAGCAATGCCTCTCTTTCTACTACCTGAGATTTGAGACAAGATGAAGAGTTCATACGAATAGGAAAAAAATGTAAGTCAGAAAGAAAAACAAGAAAAAATCATATTCCAATGAGGTAAAGGGCAAATAAAACTAATGTCAGGAAGTTGGCAAATGGTATATTTGCTGCTGAAGCAAGCACAGGAAGCTGGGAATGTAGAGCTAGGAGAAGAAAAAGACTGAGACAAAAGTCTGCACTACTAGAGATGACAGCACGTTTGAGACTCCTTGAGTTATCCACACCAAGCACCACAAATAGGAACACAATGTACAGGCAGTAAAGACATCCCATGATTGCTACCCTAAGGACAAAGGCACTGACTGAATGTAAAAATATAACAGCCTAATCATTTCTCTAGCACACATATCTGAGATACTGTAAAAAGTCTATGTCAGATTCTCCAAGCCTAATAACTCACAAATTTATGATATTCTATAACAGAACAAATTATATGGCAAAAACACATCTGTGATACATCTCTAATGAAGATATAAATGGTGCTTTCACTTCATCTTCCAGTTTATTTGGCAGGGAAAATAAAGTATGAAAACTGTACACAATAGGATATACAGTTGTCAAAATCAGGATTTGGGTGGTTTGGGGTAGTTTTGGGTTTTGGTTTTTGAACCATGATTCCTGTATGGTCCAATTTCTCGAAATCAAGAAATACCGTGTTTGGGTGGTTTGGGGTAGTTTTGGGTTTTGGTTTTTGGACCATGATTCCTGTATGGTTCAATTTCTCGAAATCAAGAAATACCGTGTTAAAATGAAACAGGAGAATAAACAAACTACCTAAGGAAAAATAAATATCAAATACCATAAAAGACAAAAGGTGCAAGACTGAGGAAAAAAAAGAACTGAAAGAAGTATCCAGTAATACTAAGTAGAGAACATAAAAGAAGAACTGAAATACAAACCAAAAAAAGACAGGACAGCAGTGTTTAAAAAATGCTAGTACCAATAACGAAATGCAAGAAAGTAAGTACTACAAAAGTTAGGGCAGTGGTTACTTGGGGGAAAAGGGTACATGGAAGATCTTCTGGAGTGGCTGTAAAGGTCTATTTCTTGACTGAAGTGGTGGTTACAAGGATGTCTGCCTTATGAAGTTATAGACGTATCATTTCTCTGTAAATAAGTTTTGTTTTACAACCAAAATGCTAAAAATCACTGGTAATAAAAGCAAAATGTGCAGTTTTACAAACAATTTAAACCAAATCTCATAGCTAGTGGAGGAATACTGTCAGATGGAAATCATGACATGAATTCAACAATGAAAGGACATACACTGAGGAAACTAAACAGAAGGATACATCAAGCAGATTTGAGGGAATAGCACCACCTACCACTACACATACCAGCAAAATAAAAGGAAGGGAAGGAGGGGAAAGAATGTTATCTTTACAGAGATTATACACAGACTACCAATGAAATAGGGAAAAAAGATACTTTCATATCAATTACAAACTGGCATAAACCCACTCTTATAGAGGTGATGATGACCTTCAGCTACCCATATATCTACGTGACATTCTCTAAATACTTAGCACCTGATAAAATTCTTGAATGTCTTGTTGACAACATCACCTCTCAGAAAACACAGAGCAAAAGAAAACCAATACAGATAACAAGAATGAAATGGTTATTACAAAAACTGGAAGAGGGGCACCTGGGTGGCTCAGTCAGTTAAGCGTCTGCCTTCGGCTTGGTTCATGATCTCAGGGTCCTGGGATAGAGCCCCACGTCAGGCTCCCTGCTCAGAAAGGAGTCTGCTTCTCCCTCTTCCTCTGCCCCTCTCCACTGCTCATGTGTGCGCTCCACCTCTCTTGCTCTCTCTCTCTCAAATAAGTCTTTAAAAACAAAAAAAAAAACAAACAACAAAAAAACCTCTGGAAGAAAAAGATCTCAGAGTTCCTAACAACCAAGGAAACAAACTTGGAACACAGTCAAATACTCAGCCTGAGCCTGAGAAAAAAAAAAAAATACATAGCAGAAATAGGTATTAATCCCACCAAAAACAGAGGGGAAAAAACCCTATAATATACATGCAGCCAAGATAGAGCGAAAGAGACTGGATTTACCCTCTCACCAGAAAACAAAAACAAAAACAAAAAAGCAAGCAAGCCAACCAAACGTTTGAAACAGTTTGTTTTTTGTTTTGTTTTGTTTTGTTTATCAAGTAATGAAAGACAGTGACTGCTCAAAGGAAACAAATGAGGTGAGCCATACAACTGCAGGAGCTTACTGTCTTGAGAGAGTTTCTAGCTGGCAAAGGGAGAGAAAACCCAGACAATACCTAGTAGTCTCCTGGAGTTGAGGACATAGAGCTGGGAATTGGGGGAGGCCAAGACAGAGTTCACAGGACAGAGTCCCAGGGAAGAGAGAAGGGCACAGAGAACTCAAAAGAGATCTGCAGAGGTCCATCCCTGAGTAGCCAGCAGAGTACTGGTCAGTGCATGTGTATCAGTAATTTACATTAAATTAACTAAGGCTAGGGGGGAAAGTCACTTAAAATTATTAGAAGAAACAATATGCAAGCTCACACAGAACTATTCCCACCAGAGTGGGAAACTTCATAATTCCCAGGGCACTGGATAAAGTACTCAGAACAGCCTAGCCTCAGCAGTGGGGAAAAATTAGTTCCACATTAAATGCTGTGCTGTACCCATCTAACAAAGTTTAAAAACAAGACCCAAAACTGTTGGTTTCCACATAACAGGATAATACATAAATACATAAATATCTACAACCAACAAGATAAAATTCACAAGAGCTAACATCTAGTAAAAAAAATTTACCAGGCACACTAACAGGAAAATTTGATCCTAATGAGCAGGAAAATCAACCAATTAAATATGACCCCAAATGACATAAAAAATAGAATTAGCAGAGAAGAATATTAAAGCATTATTATAACTGAATTGGATATAGTCAAGATTCTAGAAAAAGTCAGAAATCACTAAGAAGACATCAAAAATATAAAAAACACCCAGTGAACTTCTAGAGAAGAAAACTTCAATGTAAAATGAAAAATACACTAAAAGGAGTAATGGCAGATTAGACATCACAGAAGAATAATGAACCTCAAGTTACAGCAATAGAAACTATATACACACAGGAAAAAAAAGACTGAGAAAAGGTGAAGAGAGCATCAATGAGCTGCAGGAAAACTTGAGGTGGTCTAATATACATATAATTGAAGTACTTGAAGATGATGAAGAGGAGAAACAGAAAAAGATCTCTTTTGAAAAAATAACTGCAGACATTTCTCCAAATTTGATGAAGACTAATAAACCCACAGATCTAAACACCCCAATGAACTCAAAATTGCAAGAATCACAAAGAGAACTATATATAGGTACATCATAATCAAATTGTACAAAATCAGTAATATACAGAAAATCTTGAAATCAGCCAGAGGAAAGAAAAATGTTAAATATAACGAGTTCAGCAGATTTCTTTTTAGAAACAAGACTAGAAAACAATGAAGAAACACTTTTTTCTTTTTAACCACGTTACTAAGATATGATTGACATGAATTTAATGTGTACAATTTTTTTAAAAAGATCTAATTTATTTATTTGACAGAGAGAGAGTATAAGCAGGGGGAGTGGCAGGGAGAGGGAGAAGGAGGCTCCCGCTGAGCAGAGAGCCCGATGTGGGGCTCAATCCGGGGACCCTGGGATCATAAGCTGAGCCAAAGGCAGACAGCCAACAGAGCCACCCAGGCACCTCTAATGTGTATGATTTTTAAAAAGATTTTATTTATTTGAGATAGAGAAGGCACACGCACACACGCACATGCAGGAGCAGGGATGGGGTGGAGGGAGAGGGAAAAACAGGCTCCCTGGGAGCGTGGACGCGGGGCTCAGTCCCAGGACTCTGAGATCATGACCGGAGCCGAAGGCAGATGTTTAACCAACTGAGCCACCCAGGCGCCCCTTTAATGTGTATGATTTGGTAATAAGTCTGGGGATAAGGATACACCCATGATACCATCATCATCAAACCATAAACATATCCATCACCTCTCAATGCTTCTTCCTATCTCCTTGGAACATCTTGAAAGTATTGAAAGGAAAACATTGTTAACCTATAATTTTACATGCAGAGAAAATATCTTTCAAAAAAAGAAGATAAAATACTTTTTCAGACATATAAAAGCTAAAAAAGGGGCGCCTGGGTGGTTCAGTCGATAAGCGTCTGCCTTCGGCTCAGGTCATGATCCCAGGGTCCTAGGATCGAGTCCCACATCGGGCTCCCTTGCTCAGCAGGAAGCCTGCTTCTCCCTCTCCCACTCCCCCTGCTTGTGTTCCTGCTCTCGCTATCTCTCTCTCTGTCAAATAAATAAAATCTTTAAAAAAAATTCCATCACCATCAGACCTACACTACAAAAAATGTTAAAGGAAGTCTTTCAGGCAGAACAAATTATACTAGAAGGAAATCTGAATCTACACACAGAAATGAAAGCCACCCAAAATAGTTAACTATGTGGATAAACACATTTTATTTCTTGTTAATCAAATCTCTTTGTTTAAAGTGTAAGTAGAATGCAGCACATAAACTAAAATTGGAACAATACACAGAGAAGATTAGGATGACATGGAAATTCGTGAAGTGTTCCATATTTTTTCACTATATTGTACACCTGAAACTAATATAACACTTTATGTTAACCATAGCAGAATTTTTTTTTCTTTTTTTTATGTTCAGTTAGCCGACATATAGTAATATCATTAGTTTTTGATGTAGTGTTCAACCATTCATTAGTGGCGTATAACACCCAGTGCTCATTATAACATGTGCCCTCCTCAATACCCATCACCCAATTACCCCATTCCCCCCCCTACCCCCCTTCCCTCTGCAACCCTCAGTTTGTTTCCTGGAGTCCAGAGTCTCTCATGGTTTGTCTCCCTCCCTGATTTCTTCCCATTCAGTTCTCCCTCCCTTACCCCATGGTCCTCTGCGCTATTCCTTATGTTCCATATGAGTGAAACCATATGATAACTGTCTTTCTCTGCTTTCTCTCACTTAGCAAAATACCCTCCAGTTCCATCCACATCGATGCAAATGATAGGTATTCATCCTTTCTGATGGCTGAGTAATATTCCATTGACCATACCAGAATTTAAAATAAAAGAGAAAAAAAGAAAGCACAACTAGATAAATGCACGTATATCTTTGTTTTGTGGGTCTGTAACACAGGCAAAGTAAAATAAAAATAACACAAAGGTCAGGAGAAGAGAAATGGAAGTATATTATTCTAAGTTCTTATACTTTACGCCAAGTAGTATAACTCTCGAAGATAAATGTTAAATGTTAAAGATGTAGAAGTTAAGGTAAGTTAAAGTAGTAAAGATGTATACTATAAGCCCTAAAGCAATTTCTAAAATAAGAGATATAGCTAATAAGTCAACAAAGGAAGTAAACGTGGAATAATTAAAACTACTCTGTTAATCACAAAGAAGGCAGAAATAGAAAATGAAACAAAGAAAAGATGGGACAAATAGACAACAAATAGCAAAATGACAGATTTAAATTTAACCACATCAGTAATTGCATTAAATGTAAATCATCTAAAGACTCCAACTAAAAAGAGGCTGTCAGACTGGATAAAAAATAAAACCAAACTCTATGCTACCTAAAAATATTTTAAATATAGAGACAAACAGGTTTAAAAAAAAAGAAAGATATATCACACTAACACAATCAAAAGAAAGCTAGAATGGCTATATTAGTATCAGACAAAAGTAAATTTCATAGCCAAAGAAATATTAGCAGGTATAAGGATAATTTCAGAATGATAAGGTAGTCTATACATCAATACAATCTAACAACCCTAAATGTTTATGCACCTAACAACAGAATTTCAAAAATTTTAAACATAAACTGATAGAACTGCACAAATAAACAAATCCACAGTTAAGAGTCAGATTTCAACACACCTCTTTCAGTAACTCCTAAAACAGCTGACAAAATATCAGTCACAATGTAACAACTTGACCTGATTGGCACTTACAGAACACTCTACCCAACAACAGAATACACTTTCTTTTCAACTGTATACAAAACATCTACCAAGACAGATCATATTTTGGACCATAAAACAAATCTCAGCATATTTAAGAGTTCAAGTATATTATGTGACAACGATAGAATTAAATTACAAATCAGTGAATGAAATATCTTCAGAACATTCCCACATATCTAGAAATTAGTAACATACTTCTAAATAATCCAAGGGTCAAAGAAAAAAATCAAAAGGGAAATTAGGAAAAATGTGAACTGAATGAAAATACAAACACAGGGACACCTGGGTGGCTCAGCCGGTTAGGCGTCTGCCTTCGGCTCAGGTCATGATTTCAGGGCTCTGGGATGGAGCCCCACGTCAGGCTCCCTGCTCGGTGGGGAGCCTGACTCTCCCTCTCCCTCTGTGCCTCCCCCACCGCCCCCCCCCACTCATGCTCTCTCTACCTCAAAAAAATAAATAAAAGCTTAAAGAAAACGCAAACACATATAAAAATTTATGCAGTGTCAGGGTACCTGGGTGGCTCAGTCGATTGGGCGTCTGTCTTCAGCTCAGGTCATGATCCCAGGGTCCTGGGATCGAGCCCCTCATCGGGCACCCTGCTCAGCAGGAAGTCTGCTTCTCCATCTTTCCCCTGCCCCCACCCCGCTCGTGCTCTCTCTCTCTCTCCCAAATAAATAAATGAATAATCTTTAAAGAAAAAATTTGTGCAGTGTCACTAAGCAGTGCTTAGTGAGTGGGAAATGTATAGCACTACATGCCTTTATTAGAAAAGAAAAAAGGCCTCAAATTAATGACCTCAGCTTCTAACTTAAGATACTAGAAAAAGAATTGCAAATGAAACCCAAAGTAAGCAGAAAGAAATAACGATCAGAGAAGAAATCAATAAAAATACAAAAAAGAAAAATGGGGGAGGGGGAAATCAATGAAACCAAAAACTACTTCTTTAAGAATAAAACTGGTAAAACTCTAGCCAGACTGATAAGGAAAAAACAAAAGACACAAATTAACCAATATTAAGAATTAGAGCATTAACATCACTACAGATTTACACAGAAAAAAGATACCACGAAAAAAAAAGGGAAAAAAGATACTAAGAAATTTCTTGACCTTAGACTAATAAATTTGACAACTTAGAAAAAACAGATAAATTCCTTAAGAGACAAAGCTATCAAAGCTCACTCAAGATGAAATAGATAACCTGAGTAGCCCAGTATCAATTAAGGAAATTGAATTTGTAGTTAAAAACCTTAAGACAAAGAAAATTCCAGGCCCAGATGCTTCTACTGATGAATTTTGCCAAATATTTATAGAAGTAATACCAACCCTACACAAACTCTTTCAGAAAACTGAAGAGTAACTTCCCAACCATTCTATGAGGCCAGCATTATTACCCTGACACCAAAATGAAACTAAAACATTACAAGAATATAAAACTATAGACCAATATATCTCATGAACTTAGATGCAAAAATTCTAAACAAAATTTAGCAAACTGAATCCAACAATATGCAAAAATGAAAATACTTCATGACCAAGTGGGGTTTACCCTACTTGAGGTTGGTTTAATATTCAAAAATCAATCCCTGTAAATTCACCATAGTGAAAAAAATTTTAAAGAATAACCATATGATCTTGGGGCACCTGGGTGGCTCAGATGGTTAAGCATCTGCCTTCGGCTCGGGTCATGATCCCAGGGTCCTGGGATCAAGCCCCATGTCCGGCTCCTGGCTCAGCAGGGAGCCTGCTTCTCCCTCTGCCTCTCCCCCTGCTCGTGCTCTCTCTCTCTCTGTATCTCTGTGTCTCGAATGAATAAATATTTTTTTAAAAATTAAAAAAAAAAAAGAATAACCATATGATTTTTTTTTTTTTAAGATTTTATTTATTTGAGAGAGAGAGACACAGCAAAAGAGGGAACACAAGCAGGGGGAGAGGGAGACGCAGGCTCTCCGCCGAGCAGGGAGCCTGATGCAGAGCTCGATCCCAGAACCCTGGGATCATGACCTGAGCCGAAGGCAGACGCTTAACGACTGAGCCACCCAGGCGCCCTAACCATATGATCTTAAAAGGTGCAGAAAAAGCATTCAACAAAATCCAACATCCATTTCTGACAAAAACTCTCAGCAAATTAAGAATAGAAAGAACCTTTCTCAGTCTGATAAAAGGCACCTATGAAACACTAGAGCTGATACCACATATCATATAAAGACTGAATGTTTTTTTCCTAAGATCAAGAACAAGATAAGGGTGTCCAGTCTTACTACTCTGTTCAACACTGTACTTGAGGTTTTAGATATCACAATAAAGAAAAAATAAAAGACATCTATATTGGAACAAAGAAGTAATACAACTTATTTGCAGATGACATGATTGTCTATGTAGAAAATCCAGTAGAATCTACAAAAAAGCTACTAAAACTACGTGAATTTATTATTATTTTTTTAAAGATTTATTTATTTGACGGAGAGAGACACAGCAAGAGAGGGAACACAAGCAGGGGTAGTGGGAGAGGGAGAAGCAGGCTTCCCACCGAGCAGAGAGCCCGAAGCGGGGCTCGATCCCAGGACCCTGGGATCATGATCTGAGCCGAAGGCAGACACTTAACGACTGAACCACCCAGGCGCCCCCTAAGTGAATTTATTTACAAGAATCCAGGACTCAAGATCAATATACAAAAATCAACTATATATTAATATATAAATATAAATATATATTAAATACAGCATTTACAATAACATCAAAAACTATCAGGTACTCAGATATAAATCTTCTTATTTAAATGCAATTAGCCAACATATAGTACATCATTAGTTTCAGATGTAGTGTTCAATAATTCAATAATTTATCAGTTTCATATAACACCCAGTGCTCATCACATCACATGCCCTCCTTAATGACTATCACCCAATTACCCCAGCCCCCCACCTACCTCCCCTCCAGCAACCCTGTTTGTTTCCTATGTTTCCTCATGGTTTGTCTCCCTCTCTGATTTCTTTCCATTCCATTTTCCCTCCCTTCCCCTATGATCCTCTATGCTGTTTCTTATATTCCACATATAAGTGAAACCACATGACAACTATCTTTCTCTGCTCACTTATAAATCTAAAAGATATGCAAGACTTCTAAACTGAAGATTATAAACGTATTTGAGAGAAATGAAAGAAGACCTAACTTACATACAAAATACACCATGTTCATGGCTCAGGAGAATCATATTGCTAAGATGTCCATTCTCCCCCAAACTGACCTCTAGATTGATTGCAATGCCAATCAAAATCCCAGCAGGCTCTTTTGGAGATATTAACAAGCTGATTCTAAATTTGGTGGAAATTCAAAGGACCTAGAATAATCAAATCAGCCTTGAAAGAGAATAATGGTGAAGCACTGACATACCTCACTATAAGACTCAATATAAATCTATAGTAATCAAGAAAATGTATTATTGATGTAAAGAAAAATAAACAGACTGACAGTACAGAATAAAGAGTTCAAAAATCCACATATATATATATATGGTAAATTTATTTTTGACAAAAGTACAAAAGCAATTCAGCAAAGAATAGTCTTTTCAATAGCACTTGAAAAACTGTTCTTCAGTGTGCAAAAAATAAACTTCAATCCATATACTGCACCACATACACAAATTAAATTGAAATGGGTCACAGATTTAAAGGTAAAAAGTAAATCTACGGGGGTTCTTGGGTGGCACAGTCAGCTAAGCATCTGACTCTTGGTTTAGGCTCGGGTCGTGATCTCAGGGGGGTGAGATCAAGCTCCATGTCAGACACCACACTCAGCAGGAGTCTGCTTGAAATTCTCTCTCTCCCACTGCCCCTTCCTAAACTGTGCTTGCATGCATGTGCTCTCTCTTTCAAATAAATAAATTAAAAAAAACAAAACAAAACCTACAAAATTGAGGAAGAAAACATAGGTGATAATCTTATGGCCTTGGTTCAGCAAAAATTTTTTAGAAATGACACCAAAAGCATAAAAGAAAAAAACTGACACATCAACAAAATTGAACACTTCTGCTCTTTAAAAGACATTATCAAGCAAATGAAAAGCCAAGGCTCAGGCAGGGAAAAGACATTTGCAAATCACATCACATATCTAATAAAGGACCTATATCCAGAACATAAGAACTCTCAAAACTCAGTAACGAGAAAATGAGTAACACAGTTTAAAATGGGGAAAAGATATGAACAGACACTTCACCAAGGAAGATATAGGGATGGCATAAAACTACATGAAAAGATGCTCAACATCATTAATCATTAGGGAAATGCAAATTGAAACCATAATGAAATACTACACATCTATTACAATGGCTATAATTAAAAAGACTAACATGCCAAATGTTGACAGAGATGTGGAACAGTTGGGACTTTCATACACCACAGTGAGAATGTAAAAATGGTACATCTACTTGGGAAAATAGTTTGGCAGTTTCTTAAAATGCTAAGCGTGCAACTAACATGATCCAGCCATTCTACTCCGTGGTATCTGCCCAAGAAAACAGAAAGCATCTGTTCATACAAAGACTATACCAATTTTCGTAGAAGCTCTATTTGTAACAGCCAAAAGTAGAAAAAAATCCAAATGTCTATCAACAGGTTAATGAATGAACAAATCTTGGTATACCCATACAATGGAATACTATTTGGCAATAAAAATGAATAAACTAATTATACATGCAATATTAATGAATCTCAAAATAAATATGCTGAATTTATATGAAATTCTAGAAAATGTAAACTAATCTATAGTGATAAAAAGTGATAAAAAGAAGCTCAGTGGTTGCCTATGGACAAGGTAAAAGTAGTGATAGATTACTGTGAGTCAAGAGGAAACTGACAGAAATATCATCATCTTGATTGTGTTGATGGGTTCACAGTATACACATGCGTAAGTTATCAAATTACACACTGTATGTATAACTTATGACAATAAGTTGTAACTTATTGTCAATTGTACCTCAAACTGTATGAAAAATATTTTACATGAAAGGTCTATTGTTTTAAACTGTAAAACCCCATATAAAGGTAAATACGTAAATAGATAGTTCCCTTAAAAAAAAAAAAAAAGAAAAGGGAAGTTGATCCTGCCTCAAAATAAAAATGAGATTACACCCTGTTTTCATTGCAGATTAGGTGTCCATAGGGAGCAAACAACTATCAACAAAGACTTGCCACTTAGTGGTATTAAGCTAATTATATAAAACTGATTCAAACTGAAACTTTTATTAGGCACTTATTACGTGCCAGACATCATGAAGAACAGAAAATAAACAAGATAAAGTTCCTTGCATGTACCTGGCAATGTTATAAAAAAGGTAAAATCTTTACACAAACTAGAATATTCTAAGCACTACCCACCCTCTTGGGAGGGGGAGGAAAAGAACAATGTATTAAAGTACTAAAAAAAGGAGAAAAGTTGTTCATTTGGAATAAAACTGCCTCATGCCCTCCAGGATCTTATCTGTTCTTAAATATTTGCTAAGATGCCTAAGCAGGTAAGTATATTTATAAAACTCTCAGTGATGATGGCCTGCTGATGGCAAAACAAACTGCACATTTTTTTCCTTTAGCAAAGGAACTCCGCCAGATATAACTTATTAAAAGAACTCTAGACCACAGCAAATGTTTTAGAATAAACTTGATGACCTCTAATTTAGCAAAAGTTAAAATTAAAAGGCAAAAATGAGGAAGGCAAACAGATAAATTCACCTTTCTAGATAAACCGAAATGTACTTGGGACTATCCAACTCAAGACCATGCTACTTTCTGACAAAAAAAGCTGGAAAAGATAAGTTGCACAACACACCAGCAAGTAATTTTTTATATTGTTCCTACACTTGAGTGGGATGGGATTGGATTTTTATTTGTATTATTATCATAATCTTTATTTTCAAAATTTTACAATTCAACCCAGCTTTTTAAAATTTACTATTAAGCTTAGGGGTAAAATTCTTGCCCTAAGTATCTGTTTAAACATGTTAATCCAACACCTACTATGCATAACATACATTCTTGAACTGTAGTAGCTATGTTAATTTTATAAGCTAAATTGAACAACAAAAAAAGTTTTAAAAATTCAGTTTCTTTAAAACCATTAAGCAGGGGGCGCCTGGGTGGCTCGGTTGTTAAGCATCTGCCTTCAGCTCAGGTCATGGTCCCAGGGTCCTGGGAGCCCCACATCGGGCTCCTGCACAGCGGGAAGCCTGCTTCTCCCTCTCCCACTCCCCCTGCTTGTGTTCCCTCTCTCACTGTCTCTGTCAAATAAATAAATAAATAATCTTTAAAACCATTAAGCATATTGAAAATTTAAACTTTGGTTAGAGAAGGTTACCCCCACAAAATACCAGAGTGAACCCAGAAATTCTAATGAACTCCACACCCAAATATCTAAGCACCTACTTGATATTTCATTTGAATAACCCACAGGCATCTTAAGCTCAGTATGTTTTACCCTATATCTGCTCTTCTGATAGTCCCAGCGCTGTTAAAGACATCCCATCCACCCAGTCATCCTTTTTTTTCATCATCCCCATCCTATCTCCTAAATCACTCAAACCTTCACCTCTGACTTTGACCCCTCATCATTTCTATCCTGAGTTGCTAAAATAACATTCTGGTCTCTCTTCTCCCAATCTAGTCACCTTTCAATAATTTGTGTAAAGTGAGTAATGTGTAAACACTGCCAAAATTGATCTTTATAAAAATGTACATCTGACCATGCCATGACTGAGCTTAAAAATCCTTCTGACTGCACTCTCTATATTTTACCTCTGCAGCGAATCAACACCTGACACCCCCCAATACATACCAACTTCCTGCCTTGGGCCACTTTGAACTCACCTGTTCCCTCAAAGCCTTGTGCCTTTTTATGTGTGCACTCTTTTATTCTCTCTTCATTACACATTCTCTCTGCAGATAACTTCTAAATCCTTCAAAAGACCAATAGCCCATCCAAACTCTTCCCACCACCCCCTCTCCACCTAATCTGATTTAGAAGTTTCTTTACTCATACACTCTACACATTTATGAAGCTTCAACAAAATACTGGGAATAAAAGATTTTGGTGGAAAAACACACACCAAAAAAAAGTATCTGCCTAAACCAGTAATGTCATGTAAACCAGTAAATAAATTGCCATAGCAGAGTGTGATGGAAGTATGCACTGGCTCCTGAATGAGATGTCATTTTCAGTTATTTCTCCAAAAAATACATAATGAATGCATACAATGTGCCAGGCACAGAGCATGTTTCTAGGTATAAATATGTAAGATTCAGTCACTGCCTTCATAGCATTTACAATCTAAGAGGGGATTAGGACAAGAAAACAGCATGAATAGGATACCACAGGAGGACCTAATAAATGATATCTAATCTAGACCTAAGGACTTGGCAGGATGGGGGCGCCTGGGTGGCTCAGTTGGTTAAGCAGCTGCCTTCGGCTCAGGTCATGATCCCAGGGTCCTGGGATCGAGCCCTGCATCGGGCTCCCTGGAGAGCCTGCTTCTACCTTTCCCTCTGCCTGCCACTCTGCCTACTTGTGCTATCTCTCTGTCAAATAAACAAATAAAAAATATCTTTAAAAAAAAAAAAAGGACTCGGCAGGATGAGAAATCAGAAAGACTTAGAGGGACATGTAAACTGAGACCTGGAGAATGACAATTTTAACTACAAAAGGGCTTATGCTCTTGGCAAAAAGTATATGTTCTACACAGGAAGCAGCAGTTCAGTGCATGGCTGCAATCCAGACCAGACAGTAGAGGTAAAAGAGTTTAGAGACAAGAGTAGAGACATATCAGATCACAAAGAGTTACACAAACCATGCTCAAGAATTTGGGAGTTTGGAATTTGTCCTGAAGAAAACTCTTTGCACTAGAAAGCCATTAAAAAGTTCTAGCAGGGGAATGCCATGGTCAGACTTGCCTTTTCTAAGCACACACACTGGCTGCAGAGCCAAGAATGAACAGCTGCAATAATCCAGGGAGGGAGAGAGTCATGGTGGCTTGAAGTACAGCAGTGGCGGTGGGGATGAAGAAAGGCAGATGGCTTAGAAATATATTTAGAAGGTCAAAATGATAGGAAGGACTTCATGACTGATTAGATGTGGGAGAGGAAGAGAAGAGAAATCAGGGACAAAACTGAGTGGATGAGGTTATTCACTGAGATAGGGATACAGAAGGAAAAAAGTAAACAGTGAGCTTTATTTGAGACAAGTTAATCAGTAATGACTGTGGAACAAAAGAAATGTAGAACATAAATGGTTTTAAGAGTAACAAGTCACAGAAATTCTGGGAGTGAAGATATAGAGATGTTGAGATATTAAGGATGTTACAATTCTCAAATGGCAGGCAGCAGAACCATTATTGCTTCTTAAGGGCAACAGTGTGCCAAACAATGTCAGACAGGAGGACAGGAATAATTTAGCAGTCTGTGGAGGTACAATGAGGACTAAATGAATGACTTCTCTTATACCAAGGACTACAAATACATTACAGTGTTCCACATTAAGAGACAGTAAATAGGTTTCATAAGGATTTCCTTCCACCAAAAAGTAAAAATAAAAAAGCTGGGTTATAATTTTTCATTTAGTCCCAGCAGCTATGTCCCATCAAAGACCTAACATTTTAATTCTTTCCCCCCCAAAAGCCATGTTTTTATTAACTCATAAACTAACATGTTAAATTTGCAAACTACTGTACTGTATCAAAAATAAAGTCTATGTTTAACCACTCAGTATCCAAAGAACTCAACATACAAAAGGTATTAAAATGTTTGCTAAAGAATGCCAGAAAAAGGGATGCCTGGGTGGCTCAGTCAGTTAAGCGTCTGCCTTTGGCTCAGGTCATGATCCCAGAGCCCTGGGAGCAACTCCTGCATCAGGCTCCTTGCTCAGTGGGGAGCCTGCTTCTCCCTCTGCCTGCAGCTGTCCCGCTTGTGCACTCTCTCCCTCTCTAACAAATAAATAAAATCTTAAAAAAAATAATAAAGAATACCAGGGGAAAAAAAAAAAAGACATATTGTATTTTACACCAGGAAGGTATTACCATGTTATAAGATCTAGTCTAGGAAAAGAAAAGTTCTCCAGGAAAATCTAGATACTAGAATATTCTTTCCATTTCTTAAGCACAAGGGTTTTACAGGACTATAAGCATATCTAAAGGGAATGAGAAGGGGCCAAATTCAAGTTACAAGTTATAAGGAGCCAAATTCAAGTTATATGAATTCCTACTAAGAGTGCCATCAAAGCAAACTCTTAAAAAATAACAGCTGATTTCCCAATTGTTTCATGTTTTTTTCCGATAGAACTAAATTCTAAAACAGTCACAGTAAAAATAGAGTGAAACCCAAGTGTACTAAAATAGAACTTTTTAACTCCAAGACAAGAGGACTCTTAGTGATTCCATCTCTCCCCACTCATTTTCTCTATCTTCTTGCTCATTCCTAATCACTGAATACCTACTATGTGCCAGAATCTTGGCTAGATGCAGGTGAAACACTTCAGGCCCTGCCCTCATAATGAGTCAGTTTACTGGTCTTCAGAATACAAACATTCACTAAAAATAGCACCTACTTCAAGGACGTGAAATTCATTTTGCATTTCTTATTTAGACAAGACAAAGAGGTGGGTGTTACTGAGTATTTTCCCTCTAAAGAACTTAAGTCTTTAAGAAAGAAGGTAAGGGGCTATCTGATATACACCCAATGCCTAATATAGTGCTTGGAACAAATCAGATGCTTAATAAATATTTGTTGAATAAATGAATGAAAGTAAACTAACAATCAGAGCAGTGGGTCTAAGGCCAAAACCTATTTCAGGCTATCTCCTTTCTCCTGCCTTTTCTGTGATAGGTAAATTCAACTCATTCTATTAATTCAATTCTGTCCACCAGTTATAGAAGACACAGGATGGTCTTTACAAGCAGTGTCCCTGTTTCTTCCCTCAATATTCACAAGAGGATGTCACTTTCTCTGGTTGGTTGACTGTTAAAACATATTGTTCTACAGACAGTTAAAAGAAAAAAAAGGTGAACTCTAAAAACTAATCAGGGTTTCTAATCAAACTCAAACCTATTTTCAAAAGCTCAGCTAAAAACAATATTCATGTAAAATTGAATTCATCCACATGCTGACAAAAACCTACCCTTGATTTAGTCAAATCATCAGAGACCTGAAGATGTCAAATTGGTACCCTGTATTTAGTAACAACTGAACTACCCACTGGCATAAAACTATCAGCATCCTAGAGGCATTACACGGTCCTTTTTTCTTACCAAGAAGATACAGAGGCACCTGATGGTGCAGTCGGTTGAGTGTCCGACTTTTGGTTTCAGCTCAGGTCATGATCTCAGGGGTCATAGGATGGAGCCCCACATCAGGCTCCACATTCATTGTAGAGTCTGCGTGAGTTTCTCTCTCCCTCTGCCCCTCCCCCCCGCAGGCTCTCACACTATCCTCCTCCCTCAAATAATCTCTAAAAAAAAAAAAAAAAAAGATGCAATATACCATATAAGTACATACGTTATATTACATAGTACAAAAACCTACAGGAAACTTTATTCTCTGGTCTACCCTTCAGAAACTAGATTTTTGGGGTTTTACTTTTGGTTTTATTTGAGTGTGGATCCTATCATCCTTATAATGGATCAGGTTCCCCTCTTTACTTTGGCTGCTAAAAAACTTAAGAGCTAAACTGTGCCCCACTAAAGCATACAGTTTATTTAATAAATATACTTCCAGTACCATTTACCTTTTTTACCCTTACTTTCCTTTTACTTTTTTTCCTAATGTATTTTACATAACTATATTGCTTTTATATTTGTGAGCAGCTTAAATTTTTGTGGAAAACGGCAGCAAAAATAAATATTCAACTATTTCCTAACCAATAATAATTTTATAATGTTTAAGAAATCTGAAAGATTTTCCTTAACAATAGTAGCAGCTAACATTTATTGAGCACTTACTTGACACCAGGCACTGTTCTGAATGCTTTGCAAATATTAACTCATTTAATCCTCTTTACAATTCCATGATGGAAATATAATTATTCCTCATTTACAAATGAGAACACTGGGCTCAAGGAAGTTAAGAAATTTGCCCAAAGTATACAGCCATAAAGCAGTGGAACCAGAGGTCTGAACCCAGACAATCAAACTCCATCTCCTTACCCACTGCCCAATTAGGATGATTTTTCATTCATCAAAACTACATGATTTCTGAAACAAGGTATTTTTCAATTCCTAAAGTAAAAATGAGAATCAGAGGTAGAGCTAACTTCAAAAATGTAAGTTTATACCCATACCAAAACCATATTGTAAATCTTTAAAATTCTGCTATACCCAATGACTTGCAGAGAAATTGAGATTACGAATTAACACCTACACAGCATCTACCACGTGCTAGGATTTCTTCTAACATATTTACTTATTGATCCTCTCCACAATCCCATTAAGTAGGTACTATATCATCCCCATATTACAAACGAGGAGACTGAAGCACAGAAAGGGTAAGTAATTTGACTGACGTCACAATAAGTGTGAAGTTAGGCACAGGGAAAAAAAGAATCTCAAGCAGACTCCATGCTGAGTGCAGAGCAGATGCAGGGCTCCATGTCATGACCCTGAGATCGCCACCGGAGCCAAAATTAAGAATCAGATGCTTAATCAACCAAGCTACTCAGGTGCCCCAGATTTTGTTTGTTTTTTTAAAGCAAGAAACAATCAGATTTGTACATTACAAAACCAACCAACCAACCAACCAACCCTCCAGTGGTGGTGTAGAGAGGGGACTGTGGGCAAAGAAACTGCAACAAGGAGAAAAATCAGCTAAGAACTCAAGACTAGAGGCAGACTAAATGGACTAAAAACAGAGAATGAAGAGTATGCAGAAATTTAAGAAACTTCTTTAAGGTAAACTGGTAGGACTTGGTTCTTTTTTTTTTTTTTTTATTCTTATGTTAATCCCCATACATTACATCATTAGTTTTAGATGAAGTGTTCCATGATTCATTGTTTGTGCATAGGACTTGGTTCTTGATAAATTTTTATTGAAATGGACGTCTCCAAGTTTGTTTTACATGCAACCACTGAATGATACCATTAAACTAGATCTGAACTTACTGAGGGAAGAATAAGTTGGGTTTGCGCGTCATGATAGTATTATTTGGGAGAGGAGCAGGTTTTGGCATAGAAACATAATTTAGGTGGTATGATGGTAATGGGTGTCAAATTACAATGAGTGAGAATAAATGAGATGATGAAGCACAGTTATGAAATAAAAGACTAATTTTAAGAAATCAGATTATGGGGGCACCTGGGTGGCTCAGCCGGCTGAATGCCCAACTCTTGATTCCAGCTCAGGTCCTGATCTTTGAGTCATGGCACTGAGCCCTACGTGGGGGCTCCATGCTCAGCAGGGAGTCTGCTTGAGATTCTCTCTCTCCCTCTGCCCCTGCCCCGCTCACGCTCTCTCTCTCTAAAATAAATAAATAAAATCTTTATAAAAAAGTCAGATTAGGGGGTGCCTGGGTGGCTCAGTTGGTTGAGCGACTGCCTTTGGCTCAGGTCATGGTCCTGGAGTCCTGGGATTGAGTCCTGCATTCGGGACTGCTTCTCCCTCTGACCCTCCCCTCTCTTGCGCTCTCTCTCTCATTCTCTCTCTCAAATAAATAAAATCTTTAAAAAAAAGTCAGATATGAAAGAGAGTGACTGGAAGGAAAGGGTGAAAAAAGTCTTATATTTCACAACTGGGCTTCACCATCTCAAGGATTCTCTCATAAACAATCCATGCCTGAAAGAGGGAAGCATAGTTCAAGGAAAGGATCCCTTCTTGGAAAGACCTAAATTGAATCGGTCCAGACAAAAAATCAAGCAGGATAACTTTCAAGTATGTAATGAATCATATAGAAAATCAGCATCTGCTATGAAGACTTAAAAACTAACAAGACAATCAAAGAGCATGAATAATCAAAAAAACTATGACCAATCTATCATTTAAAATAGCCAATATGCAGAAGTATGAAATCTTAATGTTTTTATTATTTCATGTAGTCCCAACAACTCCAATACAAATAACAACTGGCACCACCACTATTCTGGAGAAAAAATTTACGAAGGACAGAAAAGTCATACTTGCTCAGCTTCCCAAGGTCACACTTCAAAGTAACAGCAAAACCAAGACCATATGTGTTATTCTGCGGCCAAGTCTAGTGGTCCATACACCAAACCACAAACATTGTCAAATAATTCAAAATGGGATAAGGAGAGCAGCACAGAGAAAATGACTCAAACTCGATCACCAGAGGAAGCTACTGGTGACAAGTAAATACGTAGTCATTAGTTTTCCATGAGTCATCACCAGACCCAACTGTTTACGAAATACTCCCGCAATAGGAAATACTGCCTGTGGCATGTCATGACAGTCCTAAATAACAGGCATTAAGATGTGCCCTCGGAACGTATATAGGCAATATACAACGATATCTCCTCCGCACTAATCCTAGTTCCTAACGAACTAGGAGGGAGTTAAGACAGGATCACAGATACTCCCCACGAGAACATCATAGAGACCTCTATGAAATACCGTAACTAACGCCTTCCTAGACAAGCGTGAGATGGTCTAAATCTCCTGCTCCCTGAGTGGAAACATGCCCTGCTGCTCATAAGCACCAGCCAACTCGGCAGTCTGGTAAAATGAATCCAATACACTCTTTTCTTCTACGTGCACAGCTGCACAACACCTGTTTTCAGCTCCTCCCGATGGGGGCAAAGATGCCTTCACCAGAGTGAAGCAGAGAAAGACGGGAAAGTTAGATTAACGCCTCAAAGGAAAAGAAAAAAAGACGCTGGAGTCAGAAGAGTACATCTAAAGAACTAGAGTAAGGAAAAAGTGAACCACAAAAGAAAGGAACTAGGCAACTACCTGTCTCTTAGAAAAAGCAATACAAATTAAAGCCCCCTGCTGCGGGGCAGTGCAGAGCAGAACTGCGCCCGAGGCCTAGCTGGCCTTGGAGCAGGAGCCGGTCTCTAATTCCCTGACTGAGCCGGCAATCTCGAGAAAACAGCTGACACGACCAAGTCCTCTTCTCTTACATCCGCCACAAGCTGTTCCTGATACAGAATGGCCTTCACGTCCCTCCCCAACCGGCCTCCAAGCAACAAAAGCACACCATCCCAGAGAAAAGTAGGGACGTTCGCCGGGGCCGTTACTTACCTTCCCGCTCACAACACTCTCCGCCGCCATGTTTCCTTCGCGTGCCTGTGATGACGTAGCAGCGCCTCACGTGTCTCTGGGATTCACAACAACATCCGCCAAAACTAGGCTGATATCCGGGCGGGAAAGGGGCGGGGAGTGGGGGGAACAGCACGGAGCGAAGGGGCGGGTGAGAACAGCCTGGCGCATGCGTACTGAGTGGATCACAAGCCGCTAGGGTGGGGTGTCTGGTGCATACCGCGCATGCGCCAATTTTTTCCCAAGGAGGGACGCTTAATTAAAGTGTTTTTGCCTTTGAGTTTTCCTGGGGACGAGACTTTGAGCCACTCACAGGCCATTTCTGTTTGGTATGATGGGAAGACCATATATTAGGAGCCAGTAAACGTGGCCCTGGCTTTGTGGCCATAGGTAAGTCACACCTTCAGCCTCTGTTTCTCATCTGAAAATCGGGATAGTAAGACTGTGGCGAAGATTAAAGGAATCCCAGCCCTCTATCCGAGCACCCACACAGAGACTTTCCCCTTCTGTTTGTGAAGTTTCTGAATTTGAGTCTGATTACGGCAACTCACACATGACCTTTAGTAAGGTATTTTGATAGGAACTGCGATAATACCACGCCCCTGTTGCTCCGGAGTCCCAAGCACATAGCTCATAGCTCCTACACAGTTACTTAATAGCTGTGTGACTTGAAACAAGTTTCTAAATTCATCCACGCTTCAGGATGTAAAATGATTACCCATGGAGTGGTTGTAGGGATCTCATGGGTCAGTGCATGTGTGTCAAGATGATTTGTTGAGATATTAAGATACTGTTTTGTTCTCAGGGCTGCAATAGAATGCGGGGGGTGGGGGGTAGAGAGGAGTAGAATGCCAGAGGGTGACTGGATAGCACCCCAAAGATCTGGGACTTTCCTTGCCCCAGGGCAGAATAAATGGCCCCTTTGTGTGAAAACATCTGTACCCACTGAGGTGATTCTCTCTCCGAACAATGGAGAGAGGTTGAAGACTTTACAGGTTGGTTAAGTGGCAACCAAAGGGAGTAACAGAAAAGGAGGGTTGAAAGTTCTGTGAATATCAGGAACCTAATGGGAAAGGGAAGTGGCAAGACCTTGTAGTATCCATTAGGGAGGCTGCACACTAGGCATCAGAGATTCTAATCACGGCCAAGACCCCATGTCCAAGCTTGGCATTGAATCAGCAAAGCAGGTCACCATCAAAGGATAAATGAGCTGGGGAAGTGAGCGTATTAGTAACCAGCACTGAGTGAAGACGAGGCCTTTCCCAAAAGAACTGGATTGAGTAAGACCCCTAGAACCTTCATACAATCCTAGGTATGGTGTGTAGATCCTTAATAGTGACCCACATTAAACTTTCCACCAGCTCAGGGCGCCTGGGTGGCTCAGTTGGTTAAGCGACTGCCTTCGGCTCAGGTCATGATCCTGGAGTCCCGGGATCGAGTCCCGCATCGGGCTCCCTGCTCAGCGGGGAGTCTGCTTCTCCCTCTGACCCTCCCCCCTCTCATGTGCTCTCTCTCATTCTCTCTCTCTCAAATAAATAAATAAAAAATCTTTAAAAAAAAAAAAAACTTTCCACCAGCTCAAAGTAATTGGGTATGGTTAGAGGAATTTTTTAACAGACATTTCTTACACCCTGTGTTTTGGAGAAAAGTTGAAGCCTAGTACGCTGCCTGGAATAGAACACTCAATAAATGGCAGCTATTATTTATATAAGTTTGGGAATTAAAGCTTTCTCACTGTAAACTTGGCATCCTAGTTTCATCTGCTGCTTCCATGTTTTAAAGCCTCATCCTTCAGATGCCCCTTAAATGCTGGCACTGACTACTCATGGGCTATCCTTGGGTTTCTTTACTTTTTTCCAAGCACATTCCTAGACCATTATCTTTATATATTCTGACATCACCACCTCCTATGTGCCAATGACTGAAATATCTCCAGCCCAAGTCTCTCCTAAAATTTAGGGCCTACGCCTGTTGCCTGCTGGACCTTTTTACTTGAATGACCCATCACACCTCAAAAAATCCTAAATCTTTGCTCCTTAAAATGTAGTCTGCAGACCAGCAGCGTCTGGAAGCTTGTTAGAAATGCAGAATCTCACATTGGGGAGGGTATGTGTTGTAATGAGCACTGAGTATTATATACGACTAAAGAATCACAGACCTGTACCCCTAAAACAAATAATACATTATATGTTAATTAATTTAAAAAGAGGGGAAAAAAAGAAATGCAGAATCTCAGGTCCCACCCCAGAACTACTGAATCAAAAGTTGCATTTTAACAAGATCTCCAGGTGATTTTTGGGCATGTTAAACTTTCAGAAGCACAGTCTTAAATTTTGTTTTGTTCTCTGAAATTTACTACCATTTGCTTAATTAGGGATGCAGACAGAGCACAATTTCTCCAGGAAAGTGTTGCTATCATGTTACCCAGTTCTGGGAAACTCGTGGCATGAGTTTTCTGGAGAACTCATGGCAGACATCCCCACTGTGTCTCTCCTTCCTAGCCCCACTACCACTCCTACAGTTGAGGTCTCTGGTTACCCCTGGTTTGCATCTTAATTCATTCCCTTGCTTTCTGCTTCATCTTCCCCCTAATAATTCATAACCCCACCAGATTTGTCTTCCCAAAGCATAAATGTGATCATGTGAACTCCCTGCTTAAAATCCTTTAATGGCTTTCCATCTATTCAAGGAAAAAGTCCAAATTCTCCAGCATAACATACAAGGCCCTTCATAAACTGTTCTTGCCTATTATTTTAGCTTTATCTCCCAGCCTTACCCACTCAGACCCAAGTTGCCAACCATAGCCAAATATCTGCTGTTCCCTGAATATACCATGCTGTGTCCCAAGATCCCTTGAACTGCAGCAGATTGGGTTGGCTTGGATCCCTAAATCAATCACTGTGTCCCAAAATATATAGATGTTCTAACTGGCCAGATTTGACTCATATGCCTACAGCCCCAGTCAAGTACAGAGAATGACAGGAAGGGTAATTCCCAGAGAAAAAATCAGGAACCATTCTAGAAAAAAGGGGAGTGGTTGCTGGGCAGGCCAAAGCAGACATTAATTACAGAGGATCCATCTGTGCACTCCCATGGTATCACACTGTAAAATACCTGGTTAACTGACCTGCCTTCCTTTCCCTGCTAGGCTGTGAACTAATGGAAGGTAGGAACTACACTTTTCATTGCTATGATCATCACTCTTGGCACAAATGCCTGACCCATAGCAGATACTAAATAAAGGTTTGTTTAACAAATTAAATCAGTTCTTTACAAATGGCAGTTAGGCTTTACATTCAAGAGGAAAGAGACCATTTTCCTTTTTCAGTGATATCCTCTATATGCAAAGGGAAGAAACAAGGTCAGGATTTCAGTGTAGTTTGTTTCATGTTTTAGTTGTTTACTATATTAGAAGAAAAAAATCATAGTACACTTACATGAAACAAATGGACAGGTTTTTAAAAGCAGCATGCATATAAATTTAATGTAAATAAAGTAATGGGGCTCCCTATAACTTAAAATAATTACTGTTTTCATGGGAGTGAGTAATTTTATAGTTCCTGAGTTCACTCCCGTGAACTATATAGTCATTCGCTAATTATAACTTATCACTCAAAAAGTTATCTGATGTAAAAGAATCTTAATAAGTATCCTAAAGCAACTTTAGACCTGGGCAGAACTTTAGCATTTGTCTCCCCATGTTTTTCATTTGAAGAAATTGAGTCTCTTAAGAGATTAATGATTTGCCAAAGTCACAAGCTGCTTTATAGCTGAATTAGACTTCATTACTGATAAATGTCTTAGTCAGCTGTGCCACACTATCAGCTGAAAGTGATTACTCCCCTCTGTGAACTACAACATTTAATTACCCATTCAGTTTGATCCCCCCTCACCTCAGTTTCTGACCAAACTATTTGTCTTTCAGAGCTTATCCCATGTCACACATCATCTGTTAAGACTTATCAACTTTGCCACTACTCATTGACCTCTACGTTTCCTGAACTCTTAGAACAGTCAGACTAAACGGGGGCCTGGGTGGCTCAGTTGGTTAAGCGACTACCTCCGGCTCAGGTCCTGGGATCGAGCCCCGCATCGGGCTCCCCCTGCTCTGCGGGGAGCCTGCTTCTCCCTCTGCCTCTGCCTGCCACTCCCCCTGCTTGTGCTCTCTCTGTCAAATAAGTAAATAAAATCTTTAAAAATAAATATATACCACTGAATTGTACACTTAAACAGTAGCTGAAATGGTAAATTTTATGTATATTTTATCGCAATATTTAAATAATTGGAAAAAATAGAGGAAAATATTCAGAATGGAGGGTTAAGCAGAATTCTTAGACTTGACATCAAAATCATGATCCATAAAGGAAAAGTGGATAGACTAGACTTTATCAAAGTTAAAAACTTTTGCTCTCCAGGTTGAAAAGGATGAAAAAAACAAGCTATAGACTAGGGTAAAACATTTGCAAACCACAAACCCAACAAAGGACTAGTACCTAACCTTTATAAGGAACTCCCAAAACTCAACATTTAAAAAACAATCCAATTAGAAAATGGGTAAAAGAAATTGCATTAATTTTCCATTGCTGCTCTAAAAAATTGCTGCAAATTTAGTTTCTGGAAAAAACACATCAGATGTCAACCACAGGTCTCATTGGCTTAAGATCAGGGTGTCAACAGGACTATTCCTTTCTAGAGGTTTTAGAGGAGATTCTATTTCTATGGTGTAAACCCTGAGAGTTGGGTTGTTTTTCCTTTTCTCTTTCTTCTTTTTGTAATGCAGGTGCTGACTTAAGCCTTGACTGCGGAGGCATCCACTGCAGAGAAACATCCTCTTCAGTGATGGCTATTTCAAAGAAACACATGGCCAGCCACAGGACTAGATAAAAACCCAGGTTACCTCCCCGCACTGAGTTTCCTTTGTTTTAGAGCTCTTGGTTGATTTTAATAACTGACCATTTGGGCCACTTGTTTTTTTTCTCTTCCTGCACTTTAAATTCCTACTGTTATGTTTTATTTATTTATTTTTAAAGATTTTATGTATTTGACAGAGACACAGCGAGAGAGGGAACACAAGCAGGGGGAGTGGGAGAGGGAGAAGCAGGCTTCCCGCTGAGCAGGGAGCCCGATGTGGGGCTCGATCCCAGGACCCTGGGATCATGACCTGAGCTGAAAGGCAGACGCTTAACGACTGAGCCACCCAGGTGCCCCATACTGTTACGTTTTAAATTTACTACTAAGGAGTGTGCCTGGAAAACCCCAGACTCTCACCCTTGATACCAGGGTATCAAAGACCAAACTTCTTGCCATATTTCTGCTCTTTCATTTGGAGAATGTTGTCTTTTGTCTTAAAGTTTTTCACTCAGTCTCAGAATGGCTACAGCAGCCCCGTTAATCACATCCTTCCACAAAAACATGCAAAGGCCAGAAGAGATAAATTTCCTTTCATGGGTTCCTTTTGTAAGACTAATGAAAAGTCCTCAGGATTCTTTTTCTCAAATCTTACTGGCCAGAATTGCATCTCATTCTCAGTCCTAAATTAGTATGGCTCTGGGAATGTAGTAGGGCCCTGAAGTATATTTACTCAATACTAGAGAGCAGTTAGCAAAGAAGAAGGGAAAGATGCTTATTGGGTAGACAGCCTCTATGTATGCAACACCAGTGTAGAGTTGGAATTGAAAAGTTTGTTTCATCCTTAATGCAACTGAAAAGTAATACCTTTAGTTATCCTTTAAGGCTACTATCATCTTGCCCATGAATGACTATACCAGCTTCCTTGTACTTCCTGCCTAAAGTATTGTTCTCTTCTAATCATTTCTTCACAGTGAAGCACAGTGATATCTTTTTCTTTTCCAAATAACAGTGTAATTAGCCTGTTAAAGTCATTCACTAATTTTTCATCCACATCGATGAGGTGAAAGCCAGGCCCCTTCCTTAACTACTCAGCCTATTTTCTACCATTTCCTGCAGAACTTGATACTCTAATGACCCCAAACTATGGTTCTATGAACTCCTTGCTATTTCTTCCTTTGCTTATGAAGCCCTTGTAGCCTGGCATGCCCTTGCTTTCCATTTCCAAACCTACCCATTTCAACCAGGAGATGTCTCCTCATCCTTTTAAGAATCAGCCAGGACGTCAAATCTCTGGAAGGCTTCTCCACAATTCTTCTTCATAGTAGTGATAGTCAGGAGTCTCTATCAATAGAATTATAGGAGTGAGCTTGAAAAGCAAAGAGCTACTGAAACACAAACAAAAACTCCAAATCTGAGGCATGGCTATATGGAGAGAGTTTTTGAATAATCATCAATTGTTTGTATCTCAGTGACAGCCTATTTATACCATATTTCTTCTCTGGTGCTATGATGCTTTGGAAATAAAAGATCTACTAGGCAAATAATAACAATTAGCTTCCCAAACTGCTGATCATTCATAAAATGTTACATTTATCTCTGAATCATAACAGCTATTTTTTTTTTTAAAGATTTTATTTATTCATTTGAGACACAGGGATACAGAGAGAGAGAGAGCATAAGGAGGGAGAGAGGCAGAGGGAGAGGGAGAAGCAGGCTCCCCGCTGAGCAGGGAGCCCGATGCGGGGCTCGATCCCAGGACGCTGGGATCATGACCTGAGCTGAAGGCAGACGCTTAACCATCTGAGCCACCCAGGCGCCCCAACAGAGCTAACTTGAGAAATGCAGTTATTGTTGAAGCCTGAGGAAGTATTCTTGTTTTCTTCTGTCAAGGTACATATTACCCAATATCAAGTATTTCCTTTTCAGTTTCATTGCTTACCCAGTCACATTTTTCTCTACTTTAGTATGTCATGAAACTTTATGTTAAATGCTTTTTTTTTTTTTTTTACTATTTATAAAATGAAGAAAGAAAACAGGAAATTTATAAGCTACTTGGGAAGAAAAGGGATTATCAATGTAACAATCATTTAAAATTATATTAGCATGAATCTACAACATTTCTCTTTCATACTCTGATGAAGCTAATGGAAAACAAAACTAGCAAATTCAAATATTTGCATAAACTGAACACTTGAAAATAACAGTTGTTGCCATCTAACTACTCCATCCAAAATTTGAGAGGTATGTTTCTGTATAAAAGCTATTTAAGCATCATATGTGAACATTTCCTACATAACAGCATATGCATGCATAGTAAGCGTACTTTCCCTTACTTCATACCCCCAACCTTGAGTCAGTATTAAACATTAAGACATATGGTATACATGGGACCTAATTCAGTCAGCCAATAGATTCAAGAATTGTACCTTCTAACCCTGTTATTAAAATTTAAGAATGTTTTGGAGTGAATTTTTTTTATTTTTAATTTGACAGAGAGAGAGACAGCGAGAGAGGGAACACAAGCAGGGGGGAGTGGGAGAGGGAGAAGCAGGCTTCCCGCTGAGCAGGGAGCCCAATACGGGGCTCGATCCCAGGACCCCGGGGTCATGACTGGAGCCGAAGGCAGAAGTTTAACGACTGAGCGTCCCGGGAGTGAATGTTTTAAGTGAACTATTTGATTTCCTTATTTGTAAGGGCATAAAGAATACAAGAGAAAAAACAAAAAGCCCTAAGGATCTACAGTATAGATTCTACACTAAATGCCAACATCCTAGGACTGTATGAAGAATTCCATTCTCTACATTGGGCAATTTGTATTGTCTGAAATTTTATATTGCTTTTCTTCCCTCTTGCTAGAAAGGTTTTTACTGAAATTGGATTCCCTTTTGGCAGTGGAGGGTGGTAAAGAATATGGTATCTGGAGACAGTCTTGGGTGAATCCTTACCCACAATACGACAGGGCAAGTGGTTTAATCTGAAATTTGTTTCCTCAACCAGTCAGTGGTTTAATCTTTAAATGTTACGGCATACAAGTTCCTGAACTTGTGTTCCTAAGGGTCAGAAGCTTGGCAACTTAACAGGAGAGCCACCAGACACCACACAAACCGGCAGGAAGTCCAAACTAGAAATTCAAGCCACAAACTTTACTCCATTTATTCTATACAAATGAAGATAAATATTTTACTTGAAGGGTGGGATATCAGTAAGAATTTCTAAGTTGACTTTTTTCTCTTCCTTTAAAGTGTAGATATTCAGAATGCTTGGGTGGCTCATTTGGTTAAACATCTGCCTTCGGCTCAGGTCATGATCCCAGGGTCCTGGGATCGAGCCCCGCATCGGGCTCCCTGCTCCATGGGAGGCCTGCTTCTCCCTCTCCCACTCCCTCCGCCCCCTGCTTGTGTTCCCTCTCTCGCTGTGTCTCTCTCTGTCAAATAAATAAAATCTTTAAAAAAAATTAAAAATTAAAAATTAAATAAAAAGAAGGAATTAATCCTTCTGAACTCCCCAGAACATCACAAACCTCTTACTAAAGCAAAGCTATCAGTTAGAAGTTATTTCAGTAAGAGCAGATGAATGGATAAAGAAGATGTGGTATATATATACAGTGGAATATTATGCAGCCATCAAAAAACAAAATCTTGCCATTTGCAACAATGTCGATGGAACTAGAAGGTATTATGCTAAGTGAAATAAGTCAATCAGAGAAAGACAAGTATCATGTGATCTCACTGATATGAGGAATTTGAGAAACAAGACAGATAAGCATAGGGGAAGGGAGGGGAAAAATGAAACAAGATGAAACCAGAGAGGAAGACAAACCATAAGAGACTCTTCATATCAGGAAACAAACTGAGGGTTGCTGGAGTGGTGGGGGGAAGGAGGGTTGGGGTGGCTGGGTGATGGACATTGGGGAGGGTGTGTGCTATGGTGAGTGCTGTGAATTGTGTAAGACTGATGAATCACAGACCTGTACCCCTGAAACAAACAATACATTATATGTTAATAAAAAATAAATAAATAAATAACAACAAAAAAGATGTTATTTCAGTAAGAGAGAACACTACCTGGCTGAATCTTAGCAATGTATCAGAAAGGGGAAGTCAGAAATGGAATACTGATTGAGTTTTGGATTCTGAGTTCAAGTGGTTTAAGATGGGTCTTTCAAGGCAAGGAGATGACTAGGATCAGGCAAATATGTGTTATAATTATTTAAAATTTGGTGACAAAGAAAGAGGATCTTGAAGTGACTTTTGTTGTCACTTGTTGCAAGTGTAAATCGTGGATACCTGCAAGCTAATTGTGGAAGTGAATAGTCTACTGTCTCAGATAAATTGATCTGTGGGAATTTTCTAAAGAACTGAAATTAATTACTGTTTATAGTAACATCCATTCCAGGCAAAATTTCCTTGAACAACCATCTAAGTCAAGTTGACCTAGGTGGTCTACAGTCTTACCTAAGTCATATTGTCACACATATTCTCAATTTTTAGTGCATTTCAACTTTATGGGCATAAAATTATTGATAATATTTTTCTTGTTATCTTTTACATTTCTAATGTAACTATAGTTATGTTTTCTTTCTCATTCATGACATTGCTTAGGTGTGCTTTCCTCTTTCCTTGAAATTTTTTCCAAATGTTTTCTATTTTGAGATTTTCATAGAACCAATTTCTGAACTTATTTTTTTCTCTTTATTGTATCTTAGCTTTCTCTTTCATTGAATTCTGCTCTTATTATTTCCTTCCTTCTGCCTTCTGTTTTCTTTGGGTTTTATTCTGTTGTTCCTTTTCTAATTTAAGTGAAATCTTTATCTTATTTTTCAGCCTTCCTTCTCTAATACAAACTTTAAATCTATAAAATGCCACAAGGACCACTTCTCCGCATCCCACAGGTTTTGGTATGTAGCATTTTCACTTATCATTCAATTCTAAGTATTTTTTAGTTTTCAATATGATTTCTTCTTTGACCCATAAGCTATTTTACATGTGTTTTTAAATGTTTTATATTCTTGGGGGTTTTATTTATTTTTATTTTTACTTCCTTCTAGCATTAGTGACATATAATTGACATATAACATTGTGTAAGTTTAAGATGTACAACATACTGATTTGATACAATATATATTGCAAAATGATTCTGCAGTAGCATTAGATAACACTTCCATCACCTCACAGAATTACCATTTCTATTTGTAGTGAGAACATTCAAGATCTACCCTCTTAGCAACCTTTTAAAGTATATAACATTGTATTATTAACTATAACTACCATGTTATACATTAGATTCACAGAACTTATTCATTATAAGTCATAATTGGAAGTTTGTACCCTTTGACCAACATCTCCCCATTTCCCCCAACATCCAGTCCCTGATAACCACCGTCCATCTACAGATTAATGGATAAATAAAATGTAGCATATATATATATTTATATATGTAACACTCACACAATATAAAATTGTTGAGCCATGATAAAGAAGGAAATCTATTAATTAAAAATGGTCTAAGAACTTGACCACAACTGTATGGCCAATTAGTCTTAGACAAGGCAGGAAAGCATATCCAATGGGAAAAAGACAGTCTCTTCAACATATGGTGTTGGGAAAACGGGACAGCAAAAGAATGAAACTGGACCACTTTCTTACACATATACAAAAATCAATTCAAAATGGATTAAAGATCTAAATATGAAACCTAAAACCATAAAAATCTTAGAAGAGAACATAGGCAGTAACCTCTTTGATACCAGCCATAGCAGCTTTTTTCTAGATATGTCTCTTGAGGCAAGGAAAACAAAAGCAAAATTAAACTGTTGAGACTACATCAAAATAAAAAGCTTCTGCACAGCAAAGGAAACAGTCAACAAAACTAAAAGGCAACCTATGGAATGGGAGAAGATATTTTCAAATGACATATGTGATAAAGGGTTAGTATTCAAAATATATAAAGAACTTACGCAACACCAAAAAAAAAATTAAATAAATCAATTAAAAAATGGACAGAAGACATGAACAGACATTTCTCCAAAGAAGACATAGAGATGGCCAACAGACACATAAAAAATGCTCATCATCACTTAGACCATCAGGGAAATGCAAATCAAAATTACAATGAGATATCACCTCACACCTGTTAGAATGGCTAAAATCAACAACACAAGAAACAAGTGTTTGGGTAGATGTGGAGAAAAAGGAATCCTATGTACTACTGCTGGGAATGCAAACAGGTGCAGCCACTGTACAAAACAGTGTGGGGGTTCCTAAAGAAGTTAAAAAGATCTACACTATGATCCAGCAAATGCATTACTGGGTATTTACCCAAAGACTATAAAAACACTAATTCAAAGGGATACATGCATCTCTATGTTTATAGCAACATTATTTACAATAGCCAAGATATAGAAGCAGCCTAAGTGTCCATCTATTGATGAGTGGGTAAAGAAGATGTGTGTGTGTGTGTGTGTGTGCACAATGGAATATTATTCAGCCATAAAAAAGAATGAAATCTTGCCATTTGCAACAACATGGATGGAGCTAGAGAGGATAATGCTCAGTGAAATAAGTCAGTCAGAGAAAGACAAATACTATATGATTTCACTCATATATGTAATTTAAGAAACAAATCAAAAGAGTAGAAGGAAAAGAGAGAAAGTGAGAAATCAAGAAACAGACCCTATCATAGAGAACAAAATGATGGTTACCAGAGGGGAAGTGGGTGGGGGAATGGGTTAAATAAGTGATAGGGACTAAGGAGTGCACTTGTCATGATGAGTGATGTATAGAATTGTTGAATCACTATATTGTACAACTGAAACTAATATAAGACTATATGTTAATTAATTGGAATAAAAGTAAAAACTTAAAAAGCCAAAAAAAAAAAAAATGGGATAAGAACTTGAATAGACATTTTTCCAAAGAAAACATACAAAAGGCCAACAGGCATATGAAAAAATGCTCATTGTTACTAATCATTAGGGAAATGCAAATCAAAACTACAATGAGTTATCACCTCATACCTGTCCAGATGGCTAGCATCAAAAAGACAAAACACAACAAAGGTTGGCGAGGTTGTGGAGAAACTGGAACTCTTGCATAGTGTTGGTGGGAGCGCAAAACAATGCATGGGAAACTATATGGAGATCCCTCAAAATATTAAAAATAGAACTATCATATGATCTAACAATCCTACTCTGGGAATTTATCCAAAGAAATTCAATCAGAATCTTATGTAGGTATTAGCACTCTTATGTTCATTGCAGCATTAGTCACAATAACCAAGATGTGGAAACAAGCTAAATGTACATTGATAGATAAATGGATAAAGAATGTGTGGCATATACATATAAGAATACTATTCAGCCTTAAAAAAGAAGGAAATCTGAAATATGTGACAACATGGGTGAACCTTTAAGAATAGAGAAATAAGTGAAGTGAAGCTAAGTGAAATAAGCTAGTCACAGAAAAATTCTACATGATTCTACTTATATGAGGTATCTAAAATAGTCAAACTCATAGAATCAAAGAGTGAAACAGTGGTTATCAGGGAATGGGAGGAAGGGTAAATGGGGAGTTGCTAATCAACGTACATATTCAGCTAAACAAGATGAATAAGCTCTAGAGATCTGGTTGTACAATATTGTATTTCTAGTCAACAATAATGTGTACTTAAAAATTTGTCAAGAAGCACCTGGGTGGCACAGTCAGTAAGCGTCTGACTCTTGGTTTCGGCTCAGGTAGTGATCTCAGGTTTGTGAGATCAAGCCCCAAGTCAGGCTCTGCGCTCAGTGCAGAGTGTGCTTAAGATTCTCTCTCCCTCTACTGGGTATTATAGGCAACTCATGAATCACTAAATTCTACCCCTGAAACTGATAATACACTACATGTTAAGTAAATTGAATTTATTTTTATTTTTTTATTATTATGTTATCTTAATCACCATACGTTACATCATTAGTTTTTGATGTAGCATTCCATGATTCATTGTTTGCATATAACACCCAGTGCTCCATGCAGTACGTGCCCTCTTTAATACCCATCACCAGGTTAACCCATCCCCCCACCCCCCTCCCCTCTAGAACCCTCACTGTTTCTCAGAGTCCATAGTCTCTCATGGTTCGTCTCCCCCTCCGATTTCCCCCCCTTCATTCTTCCCTTCCTGCTATCTTCTTCTTCTTCTTTTTTTTTTTTAACATATAATGTATTATTTGTTTCAGAGGTACAGGTCTCTGATTCAACAGTCTTACACAATTCACAGCGCTCACCATAGCACATACCCTCCCCAATGTCTATCACCCAACCACTCCATCCCTCCCACCCCCCACCACTCCAGCTGGAGTAAATTGAATTTAAATAAAAAAAATTTTTTAAAGAGAGAGGGGAAAAAAAGATTCTCTCTCCCTCTCAAATAAATAAACCTTTTTAAAAAAATTGTCGAGAGTAGATCTCATGTTATGTTCTTACCAGAATTTTAAAAAGATTTTATGTATGTATGTATGTATGTTAAAGAGAGTGTGACTGGGGGAAGGGGCAGAGGGAGAGAGAATCTCAAGCAGACTCCCCGCTAGTCCAACAAGGGGCTTGGTCGCATGACCCTGAGGTTATGACCTTTGCTAAAATCAAGAGTTGGATGCTTAATCGACTGAACCACCCAGGCACCCCTTACCACAAATTTTTTTAAGTGAAATAGAAGATAGGCATACTCTGCAACCCAGAGATCACACTACTAAATATATTCCCTAGTGAATCTTCCCCATGTTATGAAGAGTCATATATAAGAATGCTCACTGCAGCATTATTTGTAAATAGTAAAAACAATGTGAATGATCACCAAGGAAAGAATGTTGTATATGCTGTGGAATACTATACGCCAATTCAAATCAATAAACTAGAGTAATTTGTATTAGTATGGGAAGATTTCAAAAATTTTTAAAATATTTTTGTAATGTTTAGATTAAAAGTGTTTTTCAAAAAATCTATGGCTCACTTATTTTTATGCACTGCTAGAAAATTGAAGTCTTTTTGTGTCTTTTTCATCCTTAAATGAATTCTCTTTACTGTCTTACCATCTCCTTCTCTTTTCATTGGTTAAGAAATAGTTTTCTAGGGCGCCTGGGTGGCTCAGTTGGTTAAGCGACTGCCTTCGGCTCAGGTCATGATCCCAGGGTCCTGGGATCGAGTCCCACATCGGGCTCCCTGCTCTGCGGGGAGCCTGCTTCTCCCTCTCCCACTCCCCTTGCTTGTGTTCCCTCTCTCGCTGTGTCTCTCTGTCAAATAAATAAATAAAATCTTTAAAAAAAAAAATAAAAAAATAAAAAAAAGAAATAATTTTCTAGCTGTTATAATAGGAAGAACAATACTTGTTTCCTGGCTTGTTACAAGATTGTATTTCCATTTGCAAATTCGTCATGGTATATTAAAACACAAATGAGGTAGCTATAATCAATGGCAGTGGAACTCTAAAGTACAATTACAGTGCTTCACAATTTGACTGGAAATGACAGATTGTAATTTGGATTACAGCGTATTACAATTAATGCTAAATTGCCAATAGTGAATACATTTAACCCTCCTTCACACTTGTAATCAGTCAAGCATGAGATAAAGCATATCAGAGAACACAAATCATTACAGAATAAAAAGTACTGGCACTTGCGGAAGAAATAATGCAATATCCATTTCTGTTAAAGTCAACTTTTTTTTAATGCTTTTGTTTTGGAATTTAAAAGGCAATTCTCGTGGTAAACCATCTCATCCAATTCACTCAAAAGAACCTGTTAATTTGAAAGGGAAAAAAGTCCAATATATTTCATGAAAATATTCTTTACAAAGAACTGGATTATAACATGTCCTTCTTTACATGGAGAGTTCTTCTATTATTGAAATGTATTTTCATAACAAAAACAAGGCACCTGTGACCAGTATTAAATAACCTTTGATTAATAATACTTATCTGCTAATAAATCAAATGTGGTTGTTAGAATGCCTCAGGTAGTGTCAGTAGGATATGTTTATCCTGAGTCTATACTGAATCACAGAATATTGGAAATTTCCCTTGGGAATAATAATACTACACTATTAAACTCATATACCCTCTTTCTAAGATGCTAAATTTCACTTTATGAATTTGAAATTGCATTCCAAGAATGAATTTTTCTCTGTATTGGATTTTACCTGTTATAAAGGTTATCATTCTACATGCAATTATCCAGAATTGTTCAATATGCAAGCTCAAAACAAGGATTAAGTTAGCCTCTTCATGGTGACAAATGAACAACAGAGTACCATTTAATAAGAAGAATTAACCTATGGTAGTACCACAATCTCCTAATAGAATTCATGTTCCTCTCTCTAATTCACTTTCAGAAAGTAATTTAAGGGTTGAAAGAACTGGTTGATAATTAACCTTTTAGAAAGCTTCAAGGAAGAAGGATGGCTTTTTTGATTTTTTAGTTCTTATTAGTGTCCCATAAAATAACCATTAAGTACTTGCTTGGTTTTGCTCTTATGTCCCTTCGAGTGTCTGGATCCAATTACTAGTCATGCCTATAAAATACCAGTAACAGGGACTGTCAATGGCCCAGTATTACTAAAGAGGACTTTAAGTAACCATTGGGGACATTTTGCCTCTCTCAACAGACTAACCTTCATCTTCCCTTGTAGCCTTGCCCCATTTCTCAAGGGTGACCTATTCCATTGGTTCTCAAATCTGGCTGTTAATTAGAATCACCTGAAGAATTTTAAAACTGTCTATGCTCAATCCTTAGCCCTAATTAACATTTCTGTGAATGGGGCCCAGGTATCAGTATGGAAATTCCCCAAGTGATCAGAATGTGCACTCAGTGTTCTATGTCCTCTGTTCTTTATACTTCCTTCCTTCCTCTTTTTTTTTTTTTTTTTTTTTTTTTTTTAGAGAGAGAGAGAGAGCGGGGGTAGGGGCAGAGGGAGAGGGAGAGAGAGAATCTTAAACAGGCTCCATGCTCAGTATGGAGCCTGATGTGGGGCTCCATCTTACGACCCTGAGATCATGACCCAAGTGGAAATCAAGAGTTGGAAGCCCAACTGACTGAGCCACCCCAGGGCCCCTCCTTCCTCTGTCTTTCGTTTAAACTTACCATTTTCAAACTTATTTTAGCAGGAGAACTATTTTTTTATTAAGCTTTTTATTTTAATTCCAGTATAGTTAATATACAATGTTATATTAGTTTCAGGTATACAATATAGTGATTCAACAGTTCCATATAATACTCGGTGCTCATCATAGTAAGTGCACTCTTAATCCCTTCACCTATTTCACCCATTCCTCCCACCCACCTCTCCTCTGGTAACCATCTGTTTGTTCTCTATAGCGTCTGGCTTTTGGTTTGTGTCCTCCAGATTGTGAGCCTTCTCAGTTTCTATAATCACATGAGCCAATTCCTCTTAATAAATCTCCTGATAGATAGATACTGGTCCTGTTTTTCTGGAGACCACTGACTAATACAGTTTCTTTAGGCAACTTAAATCTCCATTGTTTGCAGAATCTTCATACTAACTCATTGGAGCTCTAGGACTGCAGAATAGAATTTAAAATCTGCTTTCTCAGACCTTGGAGTATCTCCAGAAGCATTTACCGAAAATACAGGAACCATAGTGACTCCCCATGAACCCATTATATTCACATTCCCGTTTGGGCCAGGCTCTGAGCTAACAGGGCTAGTAAAGAGATAGGAGGAATGGTTCCAATCTTCAAAGTAGCTCCTGGTCTAAAGTAGAAGACAGAAAAATAAATAATCACAATTCAGTGTTCATTCATTCAATGCATATTTAGTGAGTGCCTATGATGTTCCAGCATTATTTTAGGTGATCAGGATGTAGCAATAAACAAAGGAGACAAATTCCTGTTCTCCCTGATTTTACATTCTAACCAGGGAAAACAGATATAAACAAAATAAATAAGTAAAAATTATACTATGTTAGAGGGGATATGAAGTGTTGAAAAAATTATAATTTTAAGGTAGTCAGGAGGCTTTGGGATACAATGGAAAAACATAGGAGAGGCATTTTGAAAATAGTTGAACTTGGTAAAAACAATTTTGTAACATGATGGGGTCAAGTAGAAGATTGCAATAGTTTGAGGAATGAAGGGAAAATAGAAGAACATGGAGGTTCCAGTGTGGACTTTTAATAAATTTGATTATAAAATAAGAAAGAAAAAGAGATGCTCACAATTAAGGGTAGATTTTAAGTGGGAGGTTCTTGATCATGTTTATAATTCTAGAAGAAGGGCCAGTAGAGAGAATGTTGTTCAATATGCTGGTGGGAAAAATGAGATCATCTATTAAAAGATCACTAGGTGGAAGGAGGTGGGATAGAGTTGGTGGGAAATATTAGCCTTGGGTGAAATGACACAAGCAAAATCTGCTAATAGTAATAACTGCTAATATTTATTAAGAATTTACCATCGTGGGGGTGTTCTAAGCACTTTATATGTAATAACTCATTTAATATTCTCAGCAACCTTATGAGGTACATACTATTATTATCTCTATTCTATAAATGAAGAAGCTCGGCAAGGAAAGTTAAGTAAATTGCCCAAGTCTCATCGGGAAATGCAACATAAAATTTCTAACCCAGGCATCTGGCTTCAGTCTTCAATCTCAAACTTTATCCTATACTGATAAGTGTAAAAAGAAAGGAGGAGGGAGGGTCAAGCAGTTTGAGTGATGACTTGAATTGTTACAGAGATGGAGATGTCTAAGGATGGACAAAGGGTTAGGGGTGTTTAGAGAGTGTCAGACTAAATACATAGCCAGAATTTTGAAACAAAGGGGACCATGGAGATTGCGCACTCTGTTGAGGCCCAGAGGTGCCCACTAGACTAAGCTCTATCAGAACAGGGATCATGTCCATGCAATACCTAGTACTGGACCTGGTGAATAGCAGGCACTTATTAAAATTTCTGTTAGCTTAAATAAGATAATTGAAGTTAAATATGTGCCTTAGTTAGGTTGGTACTGGGTTGAATGTTAGAAAATTACCATTTATATTAGTCTTAATTCTTCTGCAAAGCACTTACCTTTTCCTTATTTCTTCTACCAGGCCCAGTGCCCCCCACCCCACCCCCAGTCAAGTCAATTTGTTTGCTAAAATTTGCTACTTCCCATTTTCATGTCATTGCATATATCTTCCTCTTAAAATGTCTACTTCGCCCTCTATTCATGTCTCTATTTCAAAGTCCACTATAAATATTATCTACTCTCAAGTATTCTTAAATGATTAAATCTACCTTTGTTAATTTTTAACTTTGTGATCCCTTGTGTCATTCTTAAGATGTTTCTTTGCAAAAATGCTCAGTTTTTTAGCAAATTCTCTGTTTATACACTTAATTTTTCTTTCTTAAGCTTTATTTATTTTCTGGAATAGGCAATATATTTGCATGGCTCCAACTTAAATAAAATACACAAAAAGGTATCCAGTAAGAAGTATGCTTCTCAGGGGTGCCTGGGTGGCTCAGTCAGTTAAGCACCTGCCTTCGACTCAGGTCATGATCCCAGGGTCCTGGGATGGAGCCCCGCATCAGGCTCCCAGCTCCCTGCTCTTAAAAAAAAAAAGTATGCGTCTCATCCTTTTTCCAATCCAACCCAATTTCTCTCTTCAGAGGCAACCAGTATTACTAGTTTCTTATGTATCTTTTTGGAGATATTCAAGGTCTATGGAGACAAATATGCATATGGTTACTCTTTTTCTCTTTATCTTCTTCTTTAAAGATTTTATTCATTTATTTGACAGAGAGAGAGAGCACAAGCAGGGGGAGCAGCAGAAGCAGACTCCCCACTGAGCAGGGAGCCCAATAAAGGGCTCATTCCCAGGACCCCCGGGTATCATGACCTGAGCCGAAGGCAGATGCTTAACTGACTGAGCCACCCAGGCGCCCCTCTTTTTTTTTCTTTTCAACAACAAAAAAGATCAAGAACAAGGCAAGGATGTCAATTCTAACCACTTCTATTCAACATTTTACTGGGGGTTATAGCCAGTGCAGGAAGGCAAGAAAAAGAAAAACACATCCAAATTAGAAAGAAAGAAATCTCTTTGTCTTTACTGACTGATGACATAATAATGTAAAAAAAAATGTCGGGGCACCTGGATGGCTCAGTTGTTAAGCGTCTGCCTTCGGCTCAGGTCATGATCCCAGGGTCCTGGGATTGAGCCCCGCATTGGGCTCCCTGCTTGGCGGGAAGCCTGCTTCTCCCTCCCCCACTCCCCCTGCTTGTGTTCCTGCTCTCGCTATCTCTCTCTGTCAAATAAATAAAACCTTTAAAAAAAAATACGTAATCTACAAAGAAGTTATTAGAACTAATAAGTGAGTTCAGCAAAGTTATAGGATGCAAGATCAAGAGACAGAAATAATTTGTTTCTATATGCTAGCAATAAATAATTAGAAATTGAAATTTAAAATACCATTTACAATAACATCAAAAAACATGAAAACTTAGAAAAACATCTGGCAAAAGACCTGTACACTAAATACTATAAAACATTGCTGAAAGAAAGAAAGAAGACCTAAGTAAATGGACAGCTATACTATCTTTATTGGTTGAAAGGTTCAATAGTTTGGTCAACTCTTCCCAAATTCATCTATAGATTCAATGCAATTGCAATCAGCATTCTAGCAAGGTTTTTAAAAATTATTTTTATAGACATTAACAAGCTGATTCTAAAATTCATATACAAATGAGTCTAAAATAGCCAAAAACAATTTTGGAAAAAAACAGAGGTAAAGTACCAATACAACATCAAGACCAACTATGAAGCTGCACTAATCGGTACAGTGTGGTATTGGCATCAGGGTAGACAAATCAATGGAATAGAATGATGTTCAGAAATAGAACCACTCATCTGAGGCGCCTGGGTGGCTCAGTCAGTTAAGCGTCTGTCTTCAGCTCAGGTCATGATCCCAGGGTCCTGGGATTGAGCCACATGTTAGGCTCCCTGCTCAGCGGAGAGCCTGCTTCTCCCTCTCCCTCTGCTCTCCTGCTCCTGCTCTCTTGCTATCTCAAATAAATAAATAAAATCTTAAAAAAAAAAAGAAAAGAAATAGAACCACTTATCTGCGGACAACTGACCTTCAACAAAGATGCAAACACAAAGCAATAAAGGAAGTCTTTTCAACAAATGGTGCTGCAGCAAAAAAAAATAAAATAAAAAATAACTTCAGTATTTACCTTGTATCATATTTAAAAAAATAACTCCAAATGAGTCATGGACCTAAAACTATAAAACTTTAAGTAGAATGCATAGGAGAAAATTGTTGTGACCATGAGCTAAGCAAAGAGCTCTTAGAAACAACACCAAAACACAATCCATAAAGGAAAAGTTGTCAGATTTCATCAGAATTTAACATTTCTCTTTGAAAGACATTAGAGAATGAAAAGATAAGTCAGACCAGGAGGAAATATTTCCAAATCGTATATCTGATAAAGAACCGGTATCCAAAATATATAGAGAAGTCTCAAAACTAAGTAACAAAAAAAATCAACAAATACGGGCAAATGATTTGAACAGACATGTCACTAAGAAGATATACAAAAGTCAAATAAACACATGAAAAATGCTCAACATCATTTGTCATTAGGGAAATGCAAATTAAAACCACAATGATAAATACATCTATTAGAATGGTTATAACTTTAAAAAATGCCCATATCAAATGTTGGCCAGAATGTGGAAGAACTGAAACTCTCATACTACTAGTGGTAATATAAAATGGTACAACTAGTTTGGAAAACACCTTGGCAGTTTCTTGAAAAGTTAAACATACACCTACCAAATAATCCAACCATTTTACTCCTAGGTAGTTTACCTAATGGGGGAGAAATAAAAGCATCTGTCTTTACAAAAACTTATATACAAATGTTTCCAAAAGCTTTATTTGTTTTTTGTTTTTAAAGATTTTATTTTTAGGGGCGCCTGGGTGGCTCAGTCGTTAAGCGTCTGCCTTCTGCTCAGGTCATGATCCCAGGGTCCTGGGATCGAGCCCCGCATTGGGCTCCCTGCTCAGCGGGAAGCCTGCTTCTCCCTCTCCCACTCCCCCTGCTTGTGTTCCCTCTCTCACTGTGTCTCTCTGTCAAATAAATAAATAAAATATTTAAAAAAAAAAGATTTTTAAGTAATCCCCACACCCAACGCAAGGCTCAAACTCACAACCCAAGTTCAAGAGTCGCACACTCCACCTACTGAGTCAGTCAGCCACCCTACAGAAGCTTTATTTGTAATAGCCACAAATGGAAAACAACCCAAATGTCTACCAACAAGTGAATGAATAAACAAAAAGAAGTATATCCATACAAAGGGATAGCAATAAAAAGAAATGAGCTATTAATAAACACAACAACATGGATGAATCTTAACATAATTATGTAGAGTGAAAGAAGTCAGACTCAAAAGTGTACACACTCTGATTCCATTTATATAAAATTCTAGAAAATTCAAAGTACTATAAGGGGGGATGGGAGGAAGGGATTACAAAGAAGCATAAGAAGACTTTTGGGTAATGGGTATATTCATTATTTTGACTGTGATGATGGTTTCATGGGTCAAACTTGTCAAACTGCACACTTTAAATATGTGTGCTTTATTTTATGTCTGTTGTACTTCAACAAAGCTAATTAATTTCTTTTAAAGCAGTGTACACAATTCTGCTCCCTGGCCTTTTTTTTTTTTTAACTTGATATGCCTTTTAATTGTTTCTTTTAAATATACAAAGCTTTCTCATTCTTTTTTACCTACCTAGGATTCTATTATATACATGCACTATATTTGATTTTATGATGTCTCCTACTGTTGACAAACAATACATTGAAAAACTTTGTACAAACTCATTACTTTCAGATACAAGCATATCTATAGAATATATTCTTCGAAGTAAAACTGCGAGGTCAAAACAAAATACATTTACAGTTCTGATTGCCATTGCCAAATTGATCAGTCAGTTTTCAGTGCAGGAAACAGAGCCATTCTAGAGATCTTAAACAGGAAGGCACTTGTTATTGGGACTCTGGAACGTAAAAGGTCATTGAAAGGGCTGTAAGAGCAGGGTTTAGGAATATAGGTTGAGCCTCCCAGAATGAATCCCACTGTGATACAGAACTGACTTACTAGGGTCTATGACCTCTGGAGTCGTTGTGGAGCCATGCTAGGAGCCAGAGACCACCACCACCTTCCCTCAGTCCTGGGAAACTGGAGAAAGAAGATCTGATACCACAATCCAGGAATTAAAATGTCATTTTAAGAAGCTGGTGCCACCCTCACTACTTCTCCATATTCAGGAAGTTGGAGGATAGATGTTTGATCACTGCTGCATGGAAACACGTTTCCCACAATCTTGCAACATTCAAGAACCTCAAAAAGACGGCCTCTGCCTCATTTCTCGTTTCAAATCATGCGGGGAACAAATAATTGGGAAAATCTAATTAGCTTCCAGAACAGTAGCTGCACAAACAAATCTGGGAAATGTATGTATTTTCCAACCTCTCTGACTAGGAAGGAAAATTGGTGGTTGAAAGAATAAATCTAGAATAGATAGCACACCATTTTTAGTGGTTGTTCTAATTTACACCTCTACAAGCAAAAACACTTGTTCCCCAATTCTTATCAATAATATCTAGGATGTAACACAATGTCTTACAAAATTTAAAAAAATTCTCCTTGATCAAAAAAAAAAATAGGTTAAAAACTTGTATCTCAGTATAGTTTTTATTTTGTACTTCTCTTAACAGTGAAGTTCAACTTTTATTTTCAGTTTGTGTCATTTATATCCTTTTCTGTGAAAACTGTTTATAGTTTTGGATCTTTTTCCTTTTGGATTGTTGAATTTTTTCCTTATTAAATTCTAGGACTTCTTTATATATTAAGCAATGCGTGATATGATTTGCAAATTTTTTTTCCAAATCTGTAATTTCTCTTTGCTCCTGGTGGTTTTTGAGATGAAGAATTTATATTATCGTTATTATATATTATACATTACTATAAATGTATACTGAATACCTTTTTTTTTTAAGATTTTATTTATTTATTTGACAGAGAGAGACACAGCGAGAGAGGGAACACAAGCAGGGGGAGTAGGAGAGGGAGAAGCAGGCTTCCCGCTGAGCAGGGAGCCCAATGCTGGGCTCTGTCCCAGGACCCTGGGATCATGACCTGAGCCGAAGGCAGACGCTTAACGACTGAGCCACCCAGGTGCTCCCTGAATACCTTTTTTATTGTTTCTGGATTTTATACCACATTTAGAAAAGTCTTCACCACACTAAAATCTTTTAAGATTCTCCTACGATTTCTTCAAGTACTTTAAACATTTCAGTTTAGGGGCGCCTGGGTGGCTCAGTTGGTTAAGCGACTGCCTTCGGCTCAGGTCATGATCCTGGAGTCCCTGGATCGAGTCCTGCATTGGGCTCCCTGCTCCGCGGGGAGCCTGCTTCTCTCTCTGCCTCTGTCTCTCTCTCTCTCTCTGTCTCTCATGAATAAATAAATAAAATTTAAAAAAAAAAATTTCAGTTTAAAACTGGATTTTAGGGCGCCTGGGTGGCTCAGTCGTTAAGCGTCTGCCTTCGGCTCAGGTCATGGTCCCAGGGTCCTGGGATCGAGTCCCACATTGGGCTCCCTGCTCGGCGGGAAGCCTGCTTCTCCCTCTCCCAATCCCCCTGCTTGTGTTCCTGCTCTCACTGTGTCTCTCTCTGTCAAATAAATAAATAAAATCTTTAAAAAAAAAAAAAAATAAAACTGGATTTTATTTTGGTATGAGGTATGACTCCAACTTTTATTTTTTCCTGCAAATAGCTACCCAGGTGTCCTAACACCTTTTAATGAACAAGCCATATTTTCCTCACTGAATTAAATGTCATCTTTATCTTGTGCTAAATTCCCATATCTGAGTCTATTTTAGACCTATTTTATTCTAATGATCTGTCTAGTCATATGCCAGTACCAAAGTGTTTTAATTTCTGCAGTTTTCTATTTTTAAAATTTTGTAAGAGTAGTCTGTCCTCACTGCTTTTTTTAAGAGCTTTCCTAGCTAGTCTTACTTCTTTTTCATTGGAATCGGCTTTCTAGTTTTAGAAAATCCTGATATTTTTGGAGGGGGAGATGAACCATGAGAGACTATGGACTCTGAAAAACAAACTGAGGGTTCTAGAGGGGAGGGGGTGGGGGGATGGGTTAGCCTGGTGATGGGTATTAAAGAGGGCACGTTCTGCATGGAGCACTGTTATACGCAAACAATGAATCATGGAACACTACATCAAAAAGTAATGATGTAATGTATGGTGATTAACGTAATAAAATATGAAAAAAAAAAGAAAATCCTGATATTTTTATTGAGATTGCATGAAATTTATAGATTAACTTACAAAGAACTGGCATGTAGATGTTGGTAAGTCTTCCTATCCAAGAATATGATATACCTCTCCATGTGTTTGTGCTTTCTTTTCAGGAGAAACAAAGCTTTCTTTCTGTGGTCTTGCATACTGTTTATTCCTAGGTATTCTTTTCTCCTTTGTTCTTTTTTTTTTTTAAAGATCTTATTTATTTATTTTATTTGAGAGAGAGAAAGGAGAGAGAGCAAGCAGGGGGAGGGGCAGAGGGAGAGAGAATCTCAAAAGCGCTCTGCACAGAGCATGGAGCCCCATGCTGGGCTTGATCCCATGACCCTGATTATCACCGACCTGAGCTGAAACCAAGAGTGGGACGTTTAACCACCTAAGCCACCCAGGTGCCCCTCCTTTGTTCTTACTTTATTTTTTTTTAAAGATTTTATTTATTTATTTGTCAGAGAGAGCACAAACAGGGGGAGCGGCAGATGGAGAAGCAGGGTCCCCACTAAGCAAGGAGCTCGATATGGGACTCCATCCCAGAACCCTGAGATCATGACCTGAGCTGAAAGCAGACTCTTAACCAACTAAGCCATCCAGGCGTCCCCTTTGTTCTTACTTTAAAAGGAGCTTTTTCTTCCATTATATCTTCTAATTGGCTGTTGTTTATATAAATAAAAGCTTTTAATTTCTATGATTAATTTTATACCCAGTGACTTTATTAAGACACGTTCAGTTGACTCTTAAGCTTTGCACTATCTTCTACAAGTACTAATTTTACTTCCTCCATTTTTAATGTCTCTAAATTCTCTTGCATCTGTTAGATAATTCTCCCCTAGGTTTTTAAGTTCCTTGAGGACATGAATTATAGTAGAACATTTTGTATATCTTTCAGAGACCAGTAAGATGCTCTACATAGAATGTTAGGAAAACAGAAACACAAAGTGCCTGCTAAATTCTGAATCTGCTTATTTATTCATATCCTTTTGTCAGGTCCCCACTCATAAAAGAACCCAAAACTGAAAACCTTTTGAAGTGTCACATACATATTTTGCAACAAAGTAGGCCTTTTAGCTACAAGTTTTTTTCTTGGATTTACATATGAAATTGCAGGCAAAATCTAAAATTTTTAGGTTCAGTTTTGCTTAAACATTATTGGTGAAATTCATACATTGTCTATAGCACTTTTCCTAAAGCCATGTATAATTTCACTTAAAAACTACATATATGAGGGGTGCTTGGGTGGCTCAGTTGGTTAAGCATCCCACTCTTGGTTTTGACTCAAATTGTCTCAGGGTGGTGGGATCAAGCCCTGCATGGACTCCATGCTCAGTGGGAGTTTGCTTGAGATTCTCTCCCTCTTCCTCCTCCCCTCCCCTCCCCCTGCTCCCACTCTCAATCTCTCTAAAATTAATAAAGAAATAAAATCTTTAAAAAAAAAACTACATATGTTAGGTGAAATGTGGGGGGAGGGGTAGAATGGCCATTAAGGCTTAAAATCAAATGCAGAAACAGAAGACTGAATTCTATACACTATACAAGAAAATCAGTCTTCAGGTGCCTGGGTGGCTCAGTCGGTAAAGCAGCTGACTCTTGGCTTAGGGTCAGGTCATGATCTCAGGGTCCTGAGATCAAGCCCTGCATTGGGCTCCGCACTCAGCACAGAGCCTGCTTGTCCATCTCCCTCTGCTCCTCCCCGTGGTCTCTGTCTCTGTCTCTCTCTCTCTCGAATAATCTTAAAAAAAGAAAAATCAGTCTTCTTACTTCATAGGTAAGAATCTTATGTTAAAATATTTCCAAACCATACCAGTTACCTACATAGAAAGGATAAATCAGTCATGTGTGCATCTTAAAAATACTACATCAGAACAGAAGTTCCTGAGGCTCCTCAGTGGCTCAGTTGGTTAAGCATCCAACTCTTGATTTTGGCTGAGGTTGTGATCTCAGGGGCGTGAGATTGAGCCCTGCATCGGGCTATGACCTCAGCGTGGAGTCTACATGTCCCTCTCCCTCTGCTCCTCACCCTGCTCTCTCTCTGTCAAATAAATAAATAAATAAATAAAATCTTAAAAAAAAAAAAAAGAAATTCCACTTGATAAAGCAAATGTTTCTTCCCCAGACCATTTTCAAGTGTGGTAAAAAGAATTCTAAGTTCTAAACCAAACTTGTATAAGGTGCAGAAAACAACTGTGTGATACAGTGAAATAAGATGAAAATTCAGGAAGTACAGATAAATAGCAGCTCTTAAAACTGCCCAGCAAAATGGATAAATATTTGTAGATTTTCCTCACAGAGTCATGAGACCCTCTCCCCCAGACTAACTCTAAAGCTTTTCTCAAACATCATGATAAGGTTCTTTCTCTAATAACTAAACCTTCCTTGTACCTTATATTGGACCTTATATCCCTTGGATCTTATATTAACTGTATTCGCCACACCCCAATTTTCAAAAACTGAGGCATAAATTTTCAAATGTGCTAGTTTTTATGATTACCATCAAAGACCATCAAAGGCAGATACAGAGATTAAAAATCTAACCAATGACTTTGTAACACCAGCACGTGAATCCTGACCACAATACTTACATAAGTACAATTAGTTTCAATTATTTATTATTCAGATAAATAAATGTCTACCTACAAGGCTAATCAGTGTAAGTGACAACCTGAGATCATGACTCAAGGTTATTTTACATTTTGTCTCTTTTCCTGTCCATTCACTGCTTAGTTCTCACCTGGGGTGCCCCATTAAGCACATGCAGAGGCTCCTTTTAGCATTTCTTGGTGAGTATGTACCTAAAGATGGCATAAAAATTCATGTGAGTTAATATGGTAAGTGTAATGATTTGCTTTGAATATCCCATCAAATGTATTGAATTAATAAGTAACTGGCACATGCAATTTTTAATTGCAAAGTAGCCAGAAAACAAAAACAGCCAAAATCATCTTGAAAAACTGAAGCTAAAAACTTTATATGTTTTTTTAAAAATTTCTATTAGAGATTATGAATTTGGGGACACTAACTTATATTGTTTTCAACACTAAGGCAAAAAGGGTGGTGAACAGCTCAAGTTTTCTAGTTCAAGTTTTTCCAAAATATAACAGGCAGTGCCCGAGTCAGCTTCAAAAAAACAGAGCAAAGATGGTATCCCTATGATCATTAAATACAACATTTTTTTTAAAGCAATGCTTAGCTTAAAGCTTCTTTCTTTTTCTTTTTCCTTCCTTCCTCACTTCCTTTCCTCCTTCCTTCCTTCTTTTTAAGCACCACTACAAATACTGTGTTCCTTTGACAAAATATATTTTCTAGAGTATCTTTTGAAAAGATTTATTTATTTATTTGAGAGATGGGGGCAGAGGGAGAGAGAGCATCTCAAGCAGACTCCATGCTGGGTACAGAGCCCCACACGTCCTTGATCCCATACCGAGATCAAAAATCAAGAGTCGGATGCTCAACTGGCTGAGCCACCCAGGCGCCCCCCGACAATATGTTTTTAAAAGGCTGTTTTTGGATTCTTGGCTTTTAATGTTCTGAATCACAAATCCTTGCCAATTTTTCTTTCTCTAATTAAAGCCACCCATATCCCTATGATTCACTGTCAATAAAAGGGACAAATAAGTTACTTACCAGATTGAATGAAGGTCTCAATCAACACCACTCTTAAGCTTTAGCTCTTCATTCGGCATTTAAGGAAATGCCTAATTTTTTAGAATCATATCCTTGTCAAACATTCCATAGATGAGAATTTCTTATACATGGTGATTATTTTGCAAATCATTCTATATACAGTTAATAATCTTTTAAATGTTTGATTGGAAGAGGCAGCAGCACAGCTTTGGTTCTGGCAAAGCAGTGGACTAATTGTTAGGGAATTAGGACTGCCAAATGTCAGCCTCAAAGCAACACACCAAAGGGCGCCTGGGTGGCTCAGTTGGTTAAGCGACTGCCTTCGGCTCAGGTCATGATCCTGGAGTCCCGGGATCGAGTCCCACATCGGGCTCCCTGCTCGGCAGGGAATCTGCTTCTCCCTCTGACCCTCACCCTTCTCCTTCTCTCTCTCTCTGTCATTCTCTCTCTCGCAAATAAATAAAAAAAAATCTAAAAAAAAAAAGCAACACACCAAAGAGAAATAATCAGTGAGTTAACAGTGCCCCATCTGACCATCTTCAATAAGGTTCCTCCAAAATTATGTCCTTCATAAATAAATTCCCTGTGCCACTACTGTTGGCCTTAAAATATTTGAAGGGGAGAAACTACCATGCCACTTCTTAAACATTTTCAGGTTTTAAAATACTAATATGGGATTAGGTTGTGGTGGGGGGAGCTATTATTGGAAAGCTTTGAACAAGATGAATAATTTTGTCACCCAGGAAACAGCAAAAAGTCCTCAAAGTATCTTGTCCTTGCTATATAGTTTTTCTTTCACGGGGCTTTACATTTTGAATAACTGTCACTATTTCATTAAAATTGTTCACCTTTTTGGGGCACCTGGGTGGCTCGGTCGTTAAGCATCTGTCTTCAGTTCAGGTCATGTTCCCAGGGTCCTGGAATTGACTCCCGCATCGGAATTCTTGCTCAGTAGGGAGCCTGCCACTCCCCCTGCTTGTGCTGACAAATGAATAAATAAAATCTTAAAAAAAAATTCACCTTTTGTGAATCAGTGCAGATGAATTAATACAGCTGAATGTTACTTTTTTTTTTATTTGAGAGAGTGAGAGAGAGCATGAGAGGGGGGAGGGTCAGAGGGAGAAGCAGGCTCCCCGCTGAGCAGGGAGCCTGATGCGGAACTTGATCCCAGGACTCTGGGATCATGACCTGAGCCGAAGGCAGTCGCTTAACCAACTGAGCCACTCAGGTGACCCCTGAATGTTACTTGATAACTGGCTTGTGAAATAAAACTGATTTCACTCTTTTCTCCCAAAAAGGGCCAAGAAGGGACCTGATAATTTGAGTTAACTTTAACAATATACCGTTAATATAAAAAATATCCTTAAAGTGCATTGGAAAGATTATCAGAAAATTCAGATATTCATTATGCTTTCTGGCTTAATCTTTCTGGTCTATATCTTCAATTTCAGGTAGGAAAAAGGGGACTCACTTCCCATTTGAAAAGTGTATTTAGAAATACATAAATTAGGGGCCCTGGCTGGCCCAGTCAGTAGAGCATGTGACTCTTGATCCTAGAGTTAAGTTCAAGCCCCATGTAGAGCCTACATAAAAAAAAAAATTAAATATACAAATTATACTATGATACACTCTCCAAATGGGCCTACTATGACTTAGGAATGGACTGTATCCTGGGTTATTATCTGGTGACAAGACATCTGTCAAAAACAAAGAAAATAATACCATTGCTTTTTAAAATGCATTTTTTTCCTACGTTAAAAAAAGCAGCTAAGCAAAAAGCATCTGTTTCTTCACTGCTACTACAAAAATCTGGAAAAGCAATTTGGGCTTAAGGATCACTTAATTGTCTCCTTGAAGCTAGAAAACAAGTTATTCTATTTTAATTTGGTTTGAAAATGTATTATTTGCAAGACTCAAAATCATTCTGTCTGGTTTTACCTCAAATTCATGATGAGCTCCAACTACTGTCATGCTAATTACCTCACCTCAGAAATTTACATGTATATATCTGATCAAATATAGAATGTGAACACCTGTGCTCAGTCAACCTCATATATACAGATAAACTACTTACATCCTGGACTACAGGCAATGGTCATTTCTTCCCCATCTCTAAGCTCTAACTACGAAGGAAGCTGGTTCCCCTGCTGTATGTGCACTGGGCACAGAGCAGGTACTCAATAAATGAGTGAAACAGATAAATAGTCATGATGAGCAGAATGTTTTAAATTTCTTAAAAGACCACCCAGAAACAATTAACAAAATCATGTAAACTTGTGCTTAATTTCCCCTCTGAATTATTTTCATTAAAAGTCAAATATGAACAAATTTGTTGTTCTGGGGCATGCACAGCTACCTTTGTGTCAAGGCACTCACATGCTAAGCTATAGCCTTAACAGTGAGAAATACCTATAAAATGATTGTAGGGGACAACTGCAATGCTCAGGTAGAACATGCCAAGAGGGCGCCTGGGTGGCTCAGTTGGTTAAGTGACTGCCTTCGGCTCAGGTCATGATCCTGGCGTCCCTGGATTGAGTCCCGCATCAGGCTCCCTGCTCAGCAGGGAGTTGGTTTCTCCCTCTGACCCTCCCCCCTCTCATGTGCTTGCTCTCTCTCTCAAATAAATAAAATCTTTAAAAAAAAAAAAAAAAGAATATGCCGAGAATGAGGCCAACTCAGAATTTTGTCACAGGTACTAGAGCACACTACCCTATTTCCACATGGTATAGAAACCAATGATTTGACTTTCCCAGAATGCTAGTTACTCTTTAAGCTTAATTTATGATAAACATAAAACATATTAAGAATCAAGTAGTTAATTTCCAGTTCAAGAATGTCACCACTGATATAACTTTCTTTAAAGAGGTTATGATTCTGGTTTGTTCTTGGTAAATTGGTCAGTTGACTGAAGATGGAATTTGAATAGGGTTGAAGTTGATTTCAGGGAACTGAAAATTCATAAAGGACAAATATAAATAAAAACATTTATATATGAGAGATACAGACACACACCATTAACAATGGTTATCTCTTAAGAGGGATAGGGATGTGGGATGTTGGGGGAAGGGAAACCTGAAAGGGACTTTTTATTTTTTCATTAAAGGCACCGACCAACTAGAAGTTTTAATTTTTGGCAACATGAAGTCCTGTGTTATGTAACTACTCCGGAGTTGTATAAAGACTTTACCCTGTACGCTTTCCCTATCAGCTATTCCTCCCCTCTTTTCCTTCTCCCCTCAAATAAAAACCTATTGTGAATAAAGAATCTGCTAAATTCTTGAATTGTATATATTAATCAGTCAATAGTAGGCCAAAAGTAATGTACTTCAAATGAATTATAAGCAGATGTCTTTCTAATATCCTGATTTACATGCTTGAGACCCTGATTCTGTCTAAGCACTGGCTTGCACTTAAATTCTATGATTCTAATGAAATCCACCTAAATGACAAGATTCCTTTTGGTAAGGTTTCATGGAGAGTCAGAAGTTATTTTGAAAGGCAACCACCCCAAAGACATGTGGGAGAAAACAAAAAGAAAGTCTGCATGTACTGACATAACAGTTCCTAGACATGATGGTAAGACAAAAAAGCAGTTGCAAAACATATGCATAGTAAGACAGAATTTATGTATATAAAAATTTAAAACCCATAAAACTATGTATTTCTATAGATAAATATGTATGTATATAAATGCACAGCAAAAAGGTAATTGAAGAGTATATACTACAGAGCAGTATTTTCCTTCTGGGAGGGGAGTACTTTTTATTCTTTTTCCTAGAATATATTCTCAGATAATTAAATACAAAGTGAAGAACTTTTACATTTCTAGGAAGTACTACATATGATGATTTCCTTAAAATAGTTTGCTACCGAAGATACAGTTTAGCAAATACCACTGTTGTCTATATTTCAACATTACCATATTTTATCCCTGCTGTCCCTCACCTTTCTCTCATTGGTCTACACAGGCTCAAATTTAAGGAAGTCATTTTAGCTTTTTCTTGAGTATTTGATAATGAAGAGCTGGTACAGTTGTCAGAAGCATCAAAATCAAGGTGAGAACTGATACAATGGGAATGAAGGTAGGCAGGTTCATCTTTTGGCTTTAATGTGATGCATTTGGTATGAGCAGGCCTCTGAAGAGGACAAGATGCTTTAAGAGTAAGATTCTTATTGGGTGTGCTGTGTAACATCAACTTGCCATGTTCATCTATGTACTGCAGAGAAAAAGTTGTGGTACAAAGGTTAACATATCAAAGCACACTCAGCTTCTCAGAAGAGAGGTGATATCTAAGTCCCAAAGAGCACAAGCAGTGCTAAAAGTCTATCAAATTAAAGTGATATTTGTTTAGAAGCAAAGCATTGTTGCTTGAAATTGGAAACTCTTAAGAGTATTTCTAAAATTGTTTTCATTCATATGATTAATGCTAAAATACTTGCATTTAGGAAAATTTGCTCAGAATTCTAATTTGTTTCCTTTGAAAAGGGAAAAGCCATCAAAGTCAAACATTTGTATAACATGAACTTTGATCCACAACACCAAATATATTGTTTTTGTTAACTGAAAATTACAGAACAGCAACATACCAGAATCAACGCCTATTATGAAATCAAGTAAATGTATGTATTCAATGAATCCCAGCTTTTAGTTATTAAAATCTAGGTAACACATTTTGTAATTTAGAAAAGAAAAAAGATCTCCTTAGTCTCTGTATCTCCAGACATTATTGTAAGGCTCCTGCTGGTTGCAACCATCTATACCCTTTTCTAGAAGAGCTCATCTTCAATAGTCACAGAGTATGTAGTCCCTCTCTGCCAAACTGCATCTATAAAGAAAACTATAATGGCAAACAGAAGTCAAAAGATGAATTTCAAAAGTTAAAGGCACAGATCAAACCACTTCTGGAGATAATGTAAGTGGTAATTATAAGGGTAAATTCTATTTGGAGATAACATCAATGATCTAGACTCCTTGTAGCATTTATAATATAGAAAATTGCAAATTATATTAAAAGACATAGTATCACAATTCATTTTTTATATGTTCTAAATATTTGGCACAATGCATAAATTGCCTTATTTAGAAATGACTTGATAATGTATTTTCAAAACGATTATAAAAATGTCAGGTTGTAGAGTTTCATATCTACCTGATTTCCATTCTCCTCCTCACTATCCTCCTTTCACATGTCCCAAATTTTATCTTTTCTTACTGAAAACCTGTATCATTCTTATTTCTTAATTTAATGCCAAATAAAAAGTAATCACTAATAATATACAGCTAGTACTAAAAAAAACAAAACAAAAACAAAACCATCAATTTAGCTGTAACAGCCATAGCTTTAGGGTATTTTCAGGAGATATCCCCAGAACAAAACAAATTCGAACACTCATATTTCATACAATAACGTGATGCTTTTTTTTCAGATTGCTGTTTACCCCAAAACTGTTGCAATATACATTTTTAAAAACAATATTTTCCTCTATAATCACAAAGCAAAACAAGATGCAGAATACCCATCATCATTACAGAAACAATGTATACTTTTAACATAATATTCAGGTATTTTTAATGACTATCTTATACCAATTTTTAATTATATATACTAAATGTATACACTTACGAGTTGAAAAATATATTGGTTCTACCTACCTACTACTTTTAATACACAATACAGTAACTTGTGTCTTCTCCCTAATAGCACAATTTATAAGGACAGGAACACAAAAGATATGTTAGAGAGGTGAAGAAAGTATCAGAGAAATTTCCTCAGCCTTAGTTTACCCTCTCTTTACCTCTCCTTTATGCACATACTGCAATTGGCTGGTCCTCTTTCATTCCTCTTTTATCCTATTCCTACCTAAATACCTCTCAGGCCTCAGGACAAGGACAAGTATTCTATTTTATTTATTGTTGCTAATGAATTAGCTTAAATTATAGGTCAAAAAAAGAAGAAACGCTTGAGGTTAGGAAAGATACACAGAAACCAAGGGAGAGTAAAGGAAAAAAAATATGGAGAGTGGTTTTATCCCATCAATAATTATCTGGCAACTCTGGAGCAGAGGTTCCTATCTGGACTTAGTATCACTTATATAGGGTCAAAAATCAAGAGTACAACTCTCCAATTATCAGGCTTTAAGACTTTACTTTTTGGAATAAAGCTCAATTTCATCTCTAATTAGTGTAAAAAATATTTCACTCCAAAGGAGAAGAGCTTATTTCCCATCTGCACGTATACTAGTAGAAATGGCAAGGCTTTCTTTACTATCTGTGGAAGAACCAAGGGGACAAAAACAATTTTTCCTGTATTTGTACTCATGATTCCCCTTGTCTCCCCTGATGCCCTGCATAAACACAAACTTCACAGGACACTGAGAGACTATACAATCATCTGATAAAAAAACAACAACAACCAATTTTAGCTTATCTCCCTGATTTTTCCCACCCTACCCTCCCCAAACACACATAACAGAGATCAGTGTGTTGAGTTTAGCAAGGAGAGTAACTAAAGAAGGTAAAGTGAGGGCTCACAGAACACTTAATACTAAGTTAAAATTCTAGCATCGTAACATCTAGGTGTCAATTCAACTTTAAACCCACTTGGGAAAGTTTAAGCTATTAACTTAAAAATATGGTAGTACTTCTTTAGTAACTGTAACCTCTTTATATCCTCTTAATTGCTCATGCTAACAACTTTATTGCATACTACTGCTTCTTATAAGAAGTAAATCCAGGGACCATTCCATTTTATCTTAGACATAACATTTACTAGTTTTCCAAGCATGACAGAAATGGAAAAATATATATATTAGAACAAGAACAATTTATGTTAATCTCCACAATTTGTGATCCTTCTGTGAGCAGTGTCTGATTCTATTAAAATTAACAAATTTAAGTTCAGTCCTATGCTTAAGGAAAAAAAAAAAACCCTCTAATGAGACTAATTTACAAAGTATACAAGAATAAAATTTTATAATAAATCTTTCCAGTGTTCGCTATAACCACATTACATGAAATGTTTCCCTTCACAGAAACTCAGAAGGACAACTCTTATAAAATGGAACAAACTTCTGTGTTCGTCTCCGGCAACCATTGAACAAATACAATTTGCTCACAAAGGGTTTAAAAGTGCTGCCCCAAGAGAATAAACTACCCCCTAACATGCTGTATGAATGAGTCTTGGCGAGTGGCAACTCTCTGGGACCTCTTCCTCTCTTCTCGTGCCAGTGAACCCATCTCACATAAAGTCTAAGAGAAAACTAAAGCCATTGCAGAAGTGAAACTCAGCATGCTCCACCCAAATACTTCTAAGGTAACCACTTCAAAGCAAAATCAGCAGAATTCATCTCTTTTATCCAAAAAAATCCCCCCCAAAACAACAAAAAACCCCAACAAACCAAAAGGCAAATGCTGTTGTTCAATCATCAGAAAGACTTATAGAGGCAAAAAATATGACAACAGCAATAATTCAAGTAAAGTATATGTGAAAATTTAAACACGCCACTTTCAAGTTAAGACAAAAGTGAAGGGGAGCTATGATCTTTATATCAGAGTCAAAAAGCTTAGGCATTATCACCAAATGTTAATTCACTTTACAGTCATCAATGAGACTATTGTATATATTTTTGCACCTTGCGCTTGTAAAAGCAGATAAAATATTTAATATGTAATTTTACAATGTATTTTACCAGCTCAGCATACAGGTTGTATATAGATTATATCAAAGTAGTAGACAGTTAAGGGGCCTGTGCAAACCTGCAAAAATAGTACTTCAGGTATCTGCTAATAAAAAAAAAAAGAAACAAAAACAGTTTGCTATTTTCTAGAAGTGATACAATTCAAACTACCACAAAATACAAAGGGCTGCAAAAATGTATACCATTCCAACAACATATATAAGTTATTAAATAAAGATTTGATTTAAAAGAATATAAATGAAGCCTTTAAGTAGGTCTTTTCTACATGCATATTATTCCCTATTAAAGAAAAAAATATGTAAAAAGGCCATTGGTAATTGCTTTGTTAACATTTGTAGAAAAATGCCAATTCTCTGGTCACAAACTCCACTAAGTTTAGCACTTAAGGTCTCTGCAGTGTTATAAACGTAATTTAAAATACTGTTAATTCTATAATTCCATTGGTAAAATAATGTGACTTGGAATATGGCAGTCTTCATGTTGAGGGCAATGATCCACAGTTTGTTTAACTTCTTAAGTGTGAACAGTTATCCAGAAGAACAGCAACCTCCACCACCGCTCTGGGCTTGAGGTTCATCATCAATAATCTGTACACCTCGCCTTGCAGATCCTGGTTGACTGGAGCCATTGCCTTTTGCTCTCTCATCCACTTGTGCTGTTTCTATCATCCCTAAGAGAGGGAGAAAACAAATTATTTAGGACCACAACCTATGAGTTTTCTCTATAATTTCAGTATACCACCATGATAGCCATTTCTGACTTTCAACCAATAAGGAAACAAAATATAATAAACATTTTGTCAGCTCACTAAATAGCTTTTCCTGCAAGTTATAAATAGTTAATAGCAACTGTATTTGTCCAGTTGCATCATGGCCACAGTGACATCAATAGAGAAAAAAGTTTTTGCTTTGAACAAGTAACTGTATACAAGTATAATCCTTAAGATTTTCCAAATATACTTAGCAACATGTCAAAGAAGTTCAAATTATTCCACGTGCAACTAATATCTAGGGAATAAGATTTATTCTACAAATAGTAATGTAATACTTTTAAGCAAATAATATTTGAAAGAATGAAAGAGTTTAAGATGAGGGAGGAAGAACAAAGCTGGAGGACTCATGCTATTTGACTTAAAGATATAGCAGAAAGTTACTCCAATAAAGAGTGAGATACTGGTGAAAGGAGAGCTCTAAAGATCAATGAAAGTAATAATACACTATATATGTTAACTAATTGAATTTAAATAAAAAATAAATAAAGATCACTGGAACACTGTCCAGAAATAGATCCCTCATATATGGTCACTTAATTTTTGATGTATGTGCCAAGATTATTCAATGAAGAAAGAATAACCTTTTCAAGAAACAGTATTAGAACTGGACATTTACATGTAAAAAATAAACCTTGATCTATCTATATCTCTCACCATATGTAAAAATTAAAAAATGAATTATGGACCTAACCAGAAATTTCTAGAAGAAAACATAGGAGGAAATCTCTGTAGGAAAAAAATCTTTGTGACTCTGAATTAGGCAAAGATTTCTCATATAAGACACACAAAAAATGAATTATAAAGAAAAACTGACAAATCAGACCTTATTAAAATTTAGAACTTCTGCTCTGAAAGACACAGTTAAAAAATGAAAATAGAAGACACAGATTAGGAGTAAATAGTCACAAAATACATATCTGAAAAGATGAAGAAAGAAAAGAGGGAGTCATTAGAACAATAATTCTTAAACTTGGGTTCAAAGACCCAATGAACAATGGTTTCCAAATTTAGGTGTACAGGAAAATCCAGTATAAGAAAACACCACAAATTCTAATTTCTACTTATTGTTCCTTAACCTTTCAAAATTTCTAGTTTTTCATGTTTTATAAAAATGTACAAAATATATTATTTGTGTATGTTCTATACTTTTTAAATATACATGGGAAATATTCACATTTTTTTCTATAAAGATGTGAGATTTAGGGGCATCTGGGTGGCTCAGTCAGTTAAGTGTCCCTTTCTTGATTTTGGCTAAGGTCATGATCTCAGGGCTGTAAGACTGAGCCCTGTATTGGGCTCCATGCTCAATGCAGAGTCTGCTTGGGATTCTCTCTCTCCCTCTCCCTTCGCCCTTCCCCACCACTCGTGGGTTCATGCACCCGCTCTCTCGCTCTCAATAAAATCTTAAAAAAAAAAAAAAAGATGTGAGATTTATAACATTTCTAAGCTACAGATCTAGAACCTTGGTACTCAAAGTATGGTCTGAGGACCAGAATTATCACCACATGGATGTCTGTTAGAAATGAAAAGCTGAGGCCCACACCAGACCCACTCTATCAAATACACATTTTAACAAGATCTCCAAGTGATTGATAGGTATGTACAAACAGTGAAAATAGAAATAAATTCTCAAATTTTAGTGTGCATCACAATCACATGGAAGGATTGTTAAAACAGATTCTAGGCACCACCTCCAGAGGTTTTGATTCAGTTGGTTTGGGTTGGGCACAAGAATCTGCATTTCTAATACATTCTCAAGTGATGCTGATGCTACTGATCAGGGGACCTCACTTGGAGAATTAAAGCTCTACAAGAATTATGAATGATCTTCAGGTTTTTGTAAAAATGAAATTTACTCCAAAGTATGTGTATATGTATATTTTCCTAGAGACAAAATACACAGTTTCATCAAATTCTCAGAAGAGTTTGAGGTCCATAAATTCAAGGAATATAATTTGACAAAATCGTTTCAATCTATTATTCCATAGACTAGGGTTTTCCTAAGTATGGTATACATTCTATTGGTGATAAACATTTTCCTCTTTTTTAAAAACTTTCTACTATGAAAAAAACTTCAAATATATATATAAAAGTAGAAAAAACAGCATAGGGTGCCTGGGTGGCTCAGTCGTTAAGCGTCTGCCTTCGGCTCAGGTCATGATCCCAGGGTCCTGGGATCGAGTCCCACATCGGGCTCCCCACTCGGCAGGAAGTCTGCTTCTCCCTTTCCCACTCCCCCTGCTTGTGTTCCTGCTCTCGCTATTCTCTCTGTCAAATAAATAAAATCTTTAAAAAAAAAACAACAGCATAATGAAAATCCATTATGTCCATCACACAATTTCATCTATACTAAGCAAGCATCCTTAGTATTATTTTGAATCAAATTCTAGACACGTAATTTTATTCATAATTTTAATATGACCTCAAAAATATAAGGACTCTTTTTTAAAAAAATAAGAACTTTTTTAAAAAGTATAGCCACAACACCATAATCATACCTTAAAAAATTTACAATAATTTTTAAAATAAAGAATAATTCAATTTATTTAAACTAAAAAACAAAACATTTCAACCATTTTTCCCACCCCCAAACCCCTTCCTCTGGCAACCACCAATCTGTTCTCTGTTATCTATGAGATTGGTTTTATTTATTCATTTTTAGATTTCACATACAAGAGGGATCATATGTTATTTATCTTTCTCTGACTTATTTCACTTAGGATAATGCCCTCAGGGGCAGTGGGTGGCTCAGTCGTTAAGCATCTGCCTTCGGCTCACGATCCCAGGGTCCTGGGATTAAGCCCCGCATCGGGCTCCCTGCTCGGCAGGAAGTCTGCTTCTCCCTCTCACACTCCCCCTGCTTGTGTTCCCTCTCTCGCTGTGTCCCTATCAAATAAATAAATAAAATCTTTAAAAAAAAAAAAGAAAAGGATAATGCCCTCAAGGTCCATCCATGTTGTCACAAATGGCAAAATCTCATCGTTTTTTTTGGCTGCATAGTTAGTTTGATGTAGTCCACTTGTTTATTTTTGCTTTTGTTGCTTTTGCTTTCACTGTCAGATTAAAAAAATCAGGGCTATGTCAAGGAGCTTACTGCCTATATTTTCTTTTAGGAGTTTTATGGTTTCAGGTCTTAGGTTCAAGTTTTTGATCCATTTAATTTTTGTGTATGGTGTAAGATAGTGATCCAGGTTCATTCTTTTGCATGTGGCTGTCCAATTTCCCCAACACCATTTATTGAAGAGACTGTCCTTTCCCCGTTGTATATTCTTGACTTCCTTGTCATAAGTTAATTCACTATATATGCATGGGTTTATTTCTGGGCTCTGTATTCTGTTCCATTGATCTGCGTGCCTGTTTTTATGCCAATACCACACTGTTTCACTATAATTCTGTAATATAGTTTGAAATCAGGGAATGTGATGCCTCTAGCTTTGTTCTTCATCTCAACATTGTTTTGGCTATTCAGGGTCTTTTATGGTTCTATACAGATTTTAGGATTCTGTTCTCTTTCTGTGAAAAACGCCACTGGAATTTTTTTAAAAAAGATTTTATTTATTTGACAGAGAGAGAGAGAACACATGCAGGGGGAGTGGGAGAGGGAGGGGGAGAAGCAGGCTTCCCGCTGAGCAGGGAGCCCAATGTGGGGGATCATGACCTGACCTGAAGGCAGACGTTTAACAACTGAGCCACCCAGGCACCCCTGCCACTGGAATTCTGATAAGGACTATGCTGAATCTGCTTTGGGTAGTATGGACATTTTAACAATACTGATTCTTCTAATATATGAGCATGGATTATCTTTCTACTTATTTGTATCTTCTTCAGTTTCTTTCTTGAATGTCTTACAGTTTTCAATATACAGGTCTTTCACCTCTTCTTGAAATTCATTCATAGGTACTTTATCATTTTTGATGTAAATGTAAATGGGATTGTTTTCCTAATTTATCTTTCATTATTAGTGCATGATTTTGCATGTTGATTTCCTATATCCTTCAATGAACCAATTTTATTTATTAGTTCTAACAAGTTTTTTTGATGGGAGTTTTTAGGATTTTCTTTGGGGTTTTGACATATAATGTCATCTGCGAGTACTGACAGTTTTGCTTCTTCCTCTCCAATTTGTATGCCTTTTGTTTCTTTTCCTTGCCTAATTGCTCTGACTAGGACTTCCAATACTATGTTGAATAAAAGTGGTGAGAGTGAGCCTCCTTGTCTTATTCCTGATCTTAAAGGAAAAGCTTTCAGCTTTTCTCCAATGAATATGATGCTAGCTATGGGCTTTCTGTATATAGCCTTTATTATGTTGAGGTATATTCCCTCTATATCCACTTTGTTGAGAGTTTTTGTCATAAATGGATGTTGAATTCTGTCAAATGCTTTTTCAGCATCTGTTGAGATGATCAAATGATTTTATCCTTCATTTTGTCAACATGGTATATCACAATGATGACGTGGATGTTGAACCATCCTTGCATCCCTGGAATAAATCCCACTTGATCATGGTGTCTTTTTGCTATATTCTTGAGTTCAGTTTGCTAATATTTTGTTGAGAATTTTTGCCTCTATGTTCATCAAGGATACCAGCCTGTAATTTACTTTTCTTGTGGTGTCCTTGTCTGGCATTGGTATCAGGGTAATGCTAGTCTTGTAAAATGAGTTTGGGAGAGTTCCCTCTTCTACTTTTTGGAAGCGTTTGAGAAGGACTGGTATTTTAATTCTTCTTTTTTAGCAGAATTCACCAGTGAAGCCATCTGGTCCTGAATTTCTGTTTGCTGGGAAGTTTTTGATTACTGATTCAATCACCTTACTAGTAATCAGTGTGTTCAGAGTTTGTATTTCATTATGATTATTAGTAGGTTATATATTTCTAGGAATTTATCCATTTCTTCTAGGTTGTCTAATTTGTTGGTGTATAATTGTTCACAGTAGTATCTTATGATCTTTTGTATTTCTGTGGTATTAGTTGTAAAGTCTCTGCTTTCATTTCTGATTTTATTTGAGTCCTCCGTTTTTCTTGGTGAGCCTAACTAAAGTTTTTTCAATTTTATCTTTTTAAAGAACCAGTTAGTTTCATTGATCTTTTCTATTGTGTTTTTCTTATCTATTTCATTTATTTCTGCTCTAATCTCTGTTGTTCCCTTCCTTCTCCTAACTTTGTTCTTTTTCTAGTTCTTTGAAGTATAAAGTTATATTATTTGAGACTTTTTAAAAAATGTTTTACTTTTTTTAGTAATCTCTACACCCAATGTGGGGCTTGAATTCACGACCCAGAGATCAAGAGTTGCATGTTCTTCCAACTGAGCCAGCCAGGTGCCCCTATTTGAGACTCTTTTTTACTCTTGAGTTAGGTATTGCTATGAACTTCCCTTTTTTTTTTTTTTAAAGATCTTATTAAGTTACCTCTACATCCAATGTGGGGCTTGAACTCACAACCCTGAGATCAAGAGCCTCAGGCTCCACCAACTGAGCCAGCCAGGCGCCCCTAAACTTCCCTCTTAATACTGCTTTTGCTGGATCCCATAAATGTTGGTATGCTGTGTTTACATTTTTGTTTGTCTCAAGGTATATTTTGATTTCTCTTTTTGATTTCTTCTTTGACTTATTGTTCAGTAGCATGTTATTTGATTTCCACATATTTGTGAAATTCTCAGTTTTGTGTAATTTCTAGTTTTATGCCATTGTGGTTGGAAAGGATGCTTGATATGATTTCAATCCTCTTGAATTATTAAGACTTGTTTTGTGGTTTAACATATAATTTTGGAAAATGTTTCATGTGCACTTGGGAAAAATGTGTATTCTGTTGTTTTTGGATAGAAATGTTCTGTAAATATCTGTTAAGTCCATCTGATTTAACACATCATTTAAAGCCAATGTTTCTTTACTGATTTTCTGTCTGCATAATCCATCCACTAATGTAAGTAGGGTATTAAAGTCCCCTCCGTTATTTGTATTGCTGCCTATTTCTTCCTTTAGGTCTGTTAATATTTGCTTCATATCTTTAGGTGCTCCTGTGTTGGATGCACAAATACTACAAATGTCTTATCTTCTTGTTGGCTTGACCCCTTTATTATTATGTAGTACAGTTCTTTGTTATTACAATCTATGTTTTAAAGTCTATTTTGTCTGATATAAGAATAGCTACTCCAACTTTCTTTTGGTTTCCATTTGCATGGAATATCTTCTTCCATCCCTTCACTTTCAGTCTCTATGTGTCCTGACATCTAACCTGAGTCTCTTATAGGCATATAAATAGGTCTTGTTTTTTTATTCATTCAGTCACTCTTTCTTTTGGAGAATTTAGTCCACTTATATCTAAAGTAATTATAGGTATGTGTTTATGCCATTTTGTTTTCTAGCTGCTTTTATAATTCCTTTCCGTTCTTTTCTTCTTCTCTTGCTCTCTTCCTTTGACATTTGATGACTTACTTCGCTGGTATGCTTATATTCCTTTCTCTTTATCTTTTGCATATTTACTACAAGTTTTTGCTTTGTAGTTACAATGAGGCTTACATATATCAACTTATAACATCTTAAGTTGATCCCATTGTAAAGCTCAACATTATTACTCCCCCACCAATGTTTTATGTTTTTGATGTCACATTTTATATCTTTTCATCTTATGTATCCCTCAACTAATTATTGTAATTATGGTTATTTTTACTACTTTTGTTTTCTAACCTTCATACTAGCTTTATAATCAATAATATACTACCTTTACTAAATATTTACTTTCCAGTGAGATTTCTTCTCTCAAGTGTGTTCTTGTTACCAATTAGCACCCTTTCTTTTCAGGTAAAAGAAGTCCCTTTAACATATCTTTAGGGCAAGTTTGGTGATGATGAACTTTAGCTTTTCCTTGTCTGGAAAATTCTTTATTTTTTTTCTTCCCTTCTGAATGATAATTTTGCCAAGTACAGAATTCTTGGTTTGAAGTTTTTTTCTTTCAGCACTTTGAATATATCATGCTATTCCCTCTGGCCTGCAAAACTGCTGCTGAAAGATCTGCTGATAATCATAAGGCAGGGGGGAGGGAGAATCCCTTGTATGTAACAAGATGTTTTTTGCTTGCTGCTTTTAAAATTCTCTCCTTATCTTTCACTTTTGACATTTGCTTAATAATGTATCTTTGGTGTGGATCTCTTTAGGTTCCTCTTATTTGGAACTCTCTGGGCTTCCTGGACTTGGATGTCTGTTTCCTTACCCAGGCTGGGGAAGTTTTTAGCCATTATTTCTTCAAATAAGATTTCTGCCTCTTTCTCTCTCTTCTCCTTCTGGAATCCCTCGGATGCAAATGTTAGGCTATCTGATGTTGTCTTATAAATCCCTTAAACGATCTTCAATTTTTTCACTTTTTTTTCTTTTTGCTTTATCCCTTTCACTTTTTTCTTTTTGCTGCTCTGATTGGGTGAGTGCCACTGCCTTGTCTTTGAGTTGACTAATCATTTCTTCTGATTCATCTAGTCTGATGTTGAATATCACCAGTGTATTTTTCAGTTCGTTTATTGTATTCTTCAGCTTTGTGATTTCTACCTGGTACTTTCTTATATTTTCCATCTCCTGTTGGAAGGTCTCACTGTGTTCATCCGTTCTTCTCCCCAATTCAGTGATCATCTTTATAACCATTACCTTGAACTCCTTATCAGGTAAATTACTTATCTGTTCCACTAAGGTTTTTTCCCGAGGTTTTATATTGTTCTTTCATTTGGAACATACTCCTCTGTTTCTTCATTTTGTGTGACTCTCCATGTTGTTTTCTATACAGTAAATGGAACAAGCAGCCTATTATATTTTTAATGGCTCCCAGTAGTTGAGGATGTCCCAAGACCTATCAGTTCCCAAAGGGGAGGATCTCAGCACCTAGATTCAGAGTGACTGGAAGCCCAATCTTTAGGCATCGGCTTTCAAAAGTATGCAGATATAGGGATGCCTGGGTGGCGCAGCTGGATGAGCCTCCAACTCCTGGTTTCAGCTTAGGTCGTGATCTCAAGATCATGGGATCGAGTCCTGTGTGGGGCTCCATGCTCAGAGGCAGAGTCTGCTTGGGATTATCTCTCCTCTCCCTCTGCCCTTTCCCCCACTCATGCTTTTCCTCTCAAATCTTAATAAAACAAAAAACCCCAAAAGTATGCAAATATATAGTCCTATAGGACTGCAATCATAAGCCCCACTGGCCACGAGGGCCAGGTGATCTGGAGGTATCCCCTGGATAGCAGTCACAAAAATTAGGGCTCCAAACAAATGGAAAAGCTCTTCCTATGAGCAAGCTAGAACAGGTAGAAGAAGAGCACCAAGATGGTGCTCACAGCCTACTGTCCTTGAAAGCAGCTCCAGAGGCCACTAAATTTGTCCCAAACCTGAAACTTGCCCCTCAGGCCACAGTCATGATGACTAGCTAACAGGCATCCTTCACAGAAAAATTGAGCTTGTGGGTCTGTTGCTACTTGCTGTGTCCTGTGGGTGGTAGTTGTTTAAGAACTCTTTCTCTGTTGCTTACAGTCCCATGGGACCCATGACCATAAGCCCCATTGGCCACCAGAGCCAGGTAATGCAGAGGTATCCCCTGGCAGCAGTCGTAAGAATTGGGTACCAGACAGGGGTATGAGCTCCTTTCTGAGTAACATCAATTATTAAAGTCCAATGGGACCAAGAATACAAGCTCCCCTGGCCTCTAGGCCAGGTGATCAAGATAGATTTCCTAGGTGGCAGCTGCAAAAATTGGGGCACCAGATGTGTGTAAAAGCTCCCCTCTGGGAGATAATGGTGCTCTGGAGCACAGCAGTGGGAGAGCATGAAGATTGTGCCTGCCAGTCTCTGTCCTGGGAGAGTATTCTATCAGCAGGCTCCTAGATGTGTGTTAAACTATATGCCTTTAATATAAGCAGGTGAGCCTCCCTCACTTTAAGTTGGTGTGATCAGCTGCCTCTGAGCTGGGACCTGGGGCAAGTGAGTCCAAGCGCAAGCCCTTCAAGAGCAGTTTTTAAGACTGCTTCAGTCTTGTAGGTCTTGGGATGTGAGCCATGCTGGTTTTCAAAGTTAGACAGGGGAATCATCTCTCATTTATATCTTAAAAGTTGAGATGCCCACTGTGGGGTTCAAAGTCTTCACTCCTTAGGGAGAAGCTATGGGTTTTTCAGTTCCCTTCTGGTTGTGGGTCACACCAGGGATGGCGTTTATGGCAAGATTGTGTTACAGCCTCTTCTACCCTCTTAGGTGTGGTTTTCTTCTTGTTTGTCCAATGTACAGCTGTCATTCAACCAGCCTTTAGGTTTTTTTTTTAAGAGGAAGTTGTTCCATATATAGCTTTAGACTCAGTGTGTCTAGAGAAGATAAGTTGGAGATCTTCTGATGTGACTATCTTGAACCAGAACCTCAATAATTTTTTTTTAAAGATTGACTTTACTGTTTTTATTTATTTATATTTTCTTCAAGTAGGCTCTACACTCAATGTGGGGCTTGAACTCAGGACCCTGAGATCAAGAGTCCCATGCTCTACTGACTGAGCTAGCGAGGTGCCCCTCAATAATTTCTTAATATCATCAAATATCCAGTGAGTGTTCACATACTCTGTACTGTCTGACAAATATTCTTTTTCACTACGTTGTCAAATCAAGACCCAAATAAGATCCATCCACCACAGCAGGTTGTTACGTCTCTTAAATCTGTGTATTCTCCTTCTATTTTTATTTTTGATAGTTATGCATTTATTTTAATGTGTAGTTGGCACATACCATCTCCATGATTTCATTATCTATTAACTACTTCTTGAAATAGGGCTAAAGTAGATCTTTAAGCTTTAAAAAATGAGTTTAAGAAAAAATATTAAGCAAATAATAGTACTGGTAGATGTGAGAAATCATTAATGTGGTCATTAATGGAGACTATAAAACATCACTTAAAAAATATTACCAATATTTTTAGAAGAAAAATTTTTAAATATATAAAATCTGAGTATACCTACTTTTACAAAGGTCAAGAAAGAGTTCCTCAATTCCTTTGTTCTGTTTGGCTGAAGTATGATAATGTTTTGCTCCCACAGATTCTGCATACCTTAAAAAAAAAAAGTAACATCAGTGATTGATAAAAAATTTTATTTTTGTCGTAACTGCTATTTGAATTTTTTTAAGTAGCAATTTTAGTGACTTATTACTAATTAACCAACATTTAGTGAAATTAAGATACACTGAACCAAATTTTTTTTTTTTTTTAAGATTTTCTTTATTAATTTATTTGAGAGAGAGAATGAGACAGAGAGAGAGAGAGCATGAGACGGGGGAGGGTCAGAGGGGGAAGCAGACTCCCTGCTGAGCAGGGAGCCCGATGCGGGACTCGATCCTGGGACTCCAGGATCATGACCTGAGCTGAAGGCAGTCGCTTAACCAACTGAGCCACCCAGGCGCCCTGAACCAAATTTTAAATAAGAACATAAGGATAACAGACTTGAAATTTTTAAGTTAATTTGGAACCCAAATACTTTAATAAAAGTTTTTGTGACTATTTGATTATGATAGGTTTTTTTTTTGGCATCACTCTTTACATTTTTTACTAAAATCAAAAAGAGAAGTGAGAATGGAATATTTTTAGATGTTGTCAAAAGTCCAGAATTTACCAGTGCTTCACTGAATCCAATAGCTCACTTTATATTAAGAGGTTTGAGTAATACCTAAATGGTAAAGCACACTGTGCAAAGAGAAAGACTTCTACTAGGGAGTGACTAGAGGGAGGGGGAAAGGGAAAACACTTACGATTCTGCTTCTTGAATGGAAACGTGTCTCTCCTTTTCCAGGTCTATTTTATTACCTAGTTTGAAAAAGCAAAAATGCCTATTCTTAATATTGATTCATTTTTATAACAAAACAAAGCCAATTCTAAATACACAGTAGCCATTTTAATTACCTTGAAAAATAATACAAATCCCCATCAGACTTCTACATTTCCTTAAACCCTATGATAGGAGGGTTGATCATGACTGCAAGGTAAATGCCTCAATGTCCTTCAAATGGCCCAATGCATATCCCTCCTGAAGCTGCAGCCTCTGTCAGAGAAAATAACTTTTCCAAAGAGATGGGCACTTTTCCTTGATTTAGGATATAATGGAGACTAACAGTCACTTGGGAACCGAGGAATAAACTATGATTCTTAGCCAAATGTAAATGGTTCCCAATCAACATACAGCCAGTCAATAATTAAGCAAGGCTACCTTACTATTCATGAAATATATTAGGATAGACTCTTGGACCCTAAGGTATTTTGGTTTCCTGATATGAACCGGTTAAACATAGCATTTAAACGTATGGCCTTTTAAGCACTTCACTACCACAGGAGAGGAAACTGTACTGTTTAACAACATGAGAGAACTTAATACATGCACATCATACAAATTTAAAATTACTGAAAATAAGTTTAGCTCTTCTTAAACAATGGGACAAAACTGAGATTATGCTAAAAAGCCACTAGAATAAAAGTGAAGAAACTGCAAAATGCAGATTCCTTAATAAATACAGTGTAGAGGTTAAGGTGAGTTGGCTGGACACACAGAATACTAAAGGTAATGGAAATAACAGAAAAAGGAGAAAATACCCTAAGAAAGGATATTTCTTTTTATTTTATTTTATTTATTTATTTGAGACAGAGAGAGCACAAACAGGGGTAGCAGCAGGCAGAGGGAGAGGGAAAAGGAGAAGTAGGCTCCCCGCTGAGCAGGGAGCCCAATGCGGGGCTCGATCCCAGGACCCTGGGATCAGGACGTGAGCCGAAGGCAGACACTTAACAACTGAGCCACCCAGATGCCGCAGAAAGGATATTTCAAACAAATATTTTCATTTCTATTATGACTTATAAGGGGAGAAAAAGGAAACCTTTGTAAATAAGGTCATCTTTTCTTGGGACCTTAGAGAATCTAGAAGACAATTTCAGATAAGGACTAAAGTAAGCACCCACTGAAAGATCCAATGTTTATAACTGAGAAGTACAAGCCCAGAGATTCTGTATATGGAGGACCTAAAATAATCTGAGCACCCAATTGCGGGCAGCTGCAAGTAACTATCTGACACCATAGCCAAAGCATGAGAAGGAAACAGACTATATACTAAAGCTTAGTGATTACCAACAAATTCAGTAATGAACTGTTCCTTTTTTGAACAGTTATCTGTTTAACTCAGCAAGAAGAACATTTTAGTTCTGATTTCCTACATTATATCTGTCAATAAAATTTTAAATTTGCTAAATATTACAGCCAATACATCTGACAGTCACCTGAAGAAAAACAAGTTTTATGCTATGAAGAATGTAAAAAGCACCACCTAGTGGCCAGTGGTTCCAATAAACAGAGGCACAAGAATTCTGCCACTCAAGGCAAAACGGAAGACTTTTGTTCCAATTAACTAAAACCCTATGAGTTGTTTTTCTCAATCTCTAATTCCTCTGCTTTCAAATTCTACCAGAATTATCAACATCCATTTTTTAAAAAATGAAGATAAAGATAATTTGAGTAATGCCTCAAATGAATATCTGAGGAAAATTATTCGTTTATCATTAAAATAGCTAGCTTTTTTAGTAAGCTAATTACTATTTTAAAGAAAAAAAAATTTTTTTTTTTTAAAGATTTTATTTATTTATTTGACAGAGAGAAACACAGCGAGAGAGGGAACACAAGCAGGGGGAGTAGGAGAGGGAGAAGCAGGCCTCCCGCCGAGCAGGGAGCCCGATGCGGGACTCGATCCCAGGACCCTGGGACCACGACCTGAGCCGAAGGCAGACGCTTAACGACTGAGCCACCCAGGCGCCCCGAAAAAAAATTTTTTTTTACCACTATTCCTTTCAACAATCAGTGTCCATAAAGGGATTAATAACACAGATTAAGTCATAAAAAACTGCATTTTGGTGACTGACATCTTTCCAAACTCAAAACCTTGTTAGTGCCTATAGTTGTTAAAGGCAAGACATCTGAAGGATTAAGGCTTTGGGGCTCATCTATTTCAATGTTACTATGCAGCTATATAGGGAACTTTCTAATAGGCTTGAAACACCTGAAAACAAGGATTACCACCAACTAAAGTATAGTACTATAAAAATTAGGGGGAAAAAGTTGGCTGAAGCTATTGGAGAGGAAAGGGAAAAGCCACCCTGCTAAGAATAGTAAGAACTTTATCTTCTTTATAAATACAGATTTGAATTAAGAACATGAAAGGGCAGATGGCCTAATGGCAGTAAAGGGCTGGAACCTTATTTTGCTTAGACTGTATGGTGGTATATGGGCCAGTCAAAAGAAGCCTTCAAAGGCTTTAAACCTGATAAAGCTTGTTTTTATGTCCTGGATCACTTCATAACTATGTAATTTTGGGGAAAATTACTAACCTCTCTTAGTATCACTCTGTACAAATGTAGCTAACAAACTTAGCATGGTTGATATGAAAATATGATAATATAAAAGACCTAGCATATAGTACATGCTCAATAAAGCAGTTATTAATATCAGCTTTATTCATCACAGTGAATGATCAAATGGAAAATCATATTATTATGAGAAAATTAAAGCCCATGATAGGCAACACATTTTTTACTACCACCCTGCTAGCTTCATCTAGCTGATTTAGTTACTCCAACACTCTAGGAAGTCTTCCTTTAACTTCCCTCCCCCCCAAATATAGTTTGGTTTGCTTTAGTGCTATCACAGCACTCTGTACTTCCCCCTTCATAGCATTTATTGTAATATATAATAACAGCGTGTTCTTCTCCCTCTCTCTACACAATAAGCTCTGGGAAGATAAGGACCATATCTATTTTGTTCACTTATTTTTATACTACACTATTCCCAAGGCTGGTACATAGTAAGCAATATATAATGTTGGTTAAGAATATGGGCTTGATCTAGCAGACAGACCTAAGTTAAAATCCTAGGTCTACCTTAACTAGCTATGTACTTTGGGAAGTATCAAGCTCTTAGCCCACTTCTCATGTGTGAAATGGAAATGGCAACAATACCTTCTTGTAGTGCTGTCAGAAGACTTAATGAAAGCATAAATGTATAGTTCTTAGGACAGTACCTAGGACTCAATAAATGGTAACTATTATTAAAAATAACTATTTGTTTAACAAACATACAAATGTTAAGGACAGACTAGAAGCAAAATATTATCAAATAAAGCAACCACAGCTAAGAGTGCTAATCTGAGAGGGAAAAATCTCTGCTAGCAAAGTATGGAGTTCTCCATTACTGGTTAACACATTATAAGTGGTTTAGATAAGGACCTAGAAGGTTAAGTATTTAATTGACATGAAAAAGCCAGGAGATGATACCATCAAATATAAAGATTCAGAAATATGATGAGTTGAGGGCGCCTGGGTGGCTCAGTTGGTTAAGCGACTGCCTTCGGCTCAGGTCATGATCCTGGAGTCCCTGGATCGAGTCCCGCATCGGGCTCCCTGCTCAGCAGGGAGCCTGCTTCTCCCTCTGACCCTCCCCCCTCTCATGTGCTCGCTCTCTCTCATTCTCTCTCTCTCAAATAAATAAAATCTTTAAAAAAAAAAAAAAAAAAAAGAAATATGATGAGTTGAAATTCCTACACTTAAGTTTAAATAACTTAATTATAAAAGAAAATGATGGGAAAAGCTTGACAGAAAAGCAATACTTATAAAAAAGTGATTCAGATTTTTGTTAACTATAATCTATGTAAAAGAGACACTGTGACATGGATGCTAAAAAATGTATGCAATCTTGGGCAGTGTTGGCAGAATGATAATGGGAGAATTTTAAAAAGAGAGTCATTTAAGTATACATTGGCTCAACAATGTTTGGATTCTAGTGTTCAAGTGCAGAAGACACATTTATACACTGAAATAAACCTAGGAAAAAATAATCAGGATGGTAAGAATGTCTACAAGTTAAACCAAATGAAAAGCAATTGAAGACTACAGAATATAAGATTTCAGGTGAACCATCCAAATGTTTGAAAGGGTGTCTTATTTAGAGGAAAAGGACCAAATATTTGTCAAATGCCATCTCTATGCCAAGTGTTTTCCAAATTATTATTTAATTTTCATTAAATTATATAGAATCCTGGGAAGCCAGGAGATGATACCATCAAACATAAAGATTCAGAAACATGATGAGTTAACACTGGGAAGCAGTGTTATTATTTTGAATTCAGTAATAGAAGAATGAATTTAGTAATAGAAGAATGAATAAACACTGAACTACTATTAAAAAAAAGAATGAAAATCAGTATGTGGAAAAAATAATGTAAATGCCTATCAATAACAAAAGGATAAACTGTGGAATATTTATAAAGTATTAGAGAGCAAAGAGAATAAAATGAACTACAACTATATACAAAAACATAGGAAAATCCTGCAAACATAATGTAAAGCCAAAAAAAAAAAAAACATAATACAAGAGTTCATACTATATAATTTCATTTATATAAAATTCAAAACAAAACTAGTTCATGCAGAGAAAGACATGTATCATATGATCTCACTGATATGAGGAATTCTTAATCTCAGAAACAAACTGAGGGTTGCTGGAGTGGTGGCGGGTGCGAGGGATGGGGTGGCTGAGTGATAGACATTGGGGAGGGTATGTGCTATGGTGAGCGCTGTGAATTGTGTAAGACTGTTGTATCACAGACCTGTACCTCTGAAACAAATAATACATTGTATGTTAAAAAAAAGAAGATAGTAGGAAGGGAGAAATGAAGGGGGGGAAATCGGTGGGGGAGACGAACCATGAGAGACTATGGGCTCTGAGAAAGAAACTGAGGGTTCTAGAGGGGAGGGGGGGGGATGGGTTAGCCTGGTGATGGGTATTAAAGAGGGCACATTCTGCATGGAGCACTGGGTGTTATGCACAATGAATCATGAAACACTACATAAAAAACTAATGATGTAATGTATGGTGATTAACATAACATAAAAAAAAAACTAGTTCATGCAGTACAAAGACAAGACAGTATCTGGAGGTGGGCAATGGTAAGGGGAAGGCAGCTGGGGTAGTGTTGGGATGAAAAAGAAACACAGGTGAGACCTCTAAGTTACTTGTTTACACAGGTATGTTAAATTTGTGAAATTTTCCTTTTGTGGTAAATGGGCTCTCAAACTTCTTTCAACAATGAATTGCAACTAAAATTCCATGTCACACTTGCCAATAGAAAAGGAACGAGAGCTTTTTTAGACTTTATACCAATCATTAATAAACATTATATAACATTAAATGAGGATTATCTGACCCTACTTGGGATAGTAAGCTACCAGCAATATTCCTAAAACTTCTTATAATATGAACATGAAGAATATACAGTTCAAATTAATTATTCTTTTTTTAAAGATTTTATTTATTTATTTGAGAGACTGAATGAGAGAGAGAGAGAGCACTTGAGAGGGGGGAGGGTCAGAGGGAGAAGCAGACTCCCCGCCGAGCAGGGAGCCCGATGCGGGACTCGATCCAGGGACTCCGGGATCACGACCTGAGCCGAAGGCAGTCGCTCAACCGACTGAGCCACCCAGGCACCCTCAAATTAATTATTCTTAAGCTTTATTTATCCAGCTGTTTTTTAAAAAATGTTACTTTGTAACCTGGGTCAAGTAACAAACTCTTGAGGCTTCTTTGACTTTAAGTATATTTAGTCATTTCTTTCCCTCTTCTGAGAGATAACCAGAATCCCAAATAATCAAATCTGTAGTTAGTCACCTATTGTGACTACTTCCATTCCCATTAAGTCCCAGACACCAGACAAAGCCAGGCCAAACTCACTAATGACTAGCTATAGCTTTGGCCCAAACTCCCATGTGGCCTACTATTCCCGTGGTGCCATTCTGAAATACTCTTGCCATCTAGCCTAACATCTAGTATCTAGACTTAAAAAGTAGGTCAGATAATCTCCTTGGCGTCTTCCCCGAGACATGCGCCCTGATCTGGAACTGTAGAGTTTGCCAATCTAATGGTGAGACAATATAAGAAATGTAAACTCTTAATTTAAAAAAAAAATTCTTAAAAGTCAAATGTGCCCACATTGACCATTCCATTCTAGGTCCTCCACTAAAACTACCCTGGTTTCTTCTAGGCCATTGCTATTCTACCAGTCATGCAGAAAGAAAGAAAACAGCATGAGGCTATTCATCATAAGGATTAATAACAAAGCATAGGAATCAGAATGACTTCAATTCATATCCCATCTCCAAAAGCTGCTTGATATTGCGCAAGTTATCAAGTATCTCCAGGGCTCAGCTTCCTCTATAAAGCCCTTCTGGGCGCCTGGGTGGCTCAGTCGTTAAGCGTCTGCCTTCGGCTCGGGTCATGATCCTGGGGTCCTGGGATCGAGTCCTGCGTTGGGCTCCCTGCTCTGCGGGAAGCCTGCTTCTCCCTCTCCCACTCCCCCTGCTTGTGTTCCTGCTCTCGCTATGTCTCTGTCAAATAAATAAATAAAATCTTTAAAAAAAAAAAAACCCCTCCTAAAATTATGAGAATTACATGAAATAATGTCTACTAAGAACACAGCATAGGGGCGCCTGGGTGGCTCAGTCATTAGGCGTCTGTCTTTGGCTTGGGTCATGATCCCAGCGTCCTGGGATCAAGCCCCACATCGGGCTCCTTGCTCAGTGGGAAGCCTGCTTCTTCCTCTGCTTGTGTTCCTGCTCTCCCTGTCTCTCTCTCTGTCAAATAAATAAATAAAAAATCTTTAAAAAAAGTATAGAAATTATAAAGAAAAAGGGAACCAAAGAGAAATTCCAGAAGTCCAAGAGTGAGTTCTAGAGTTCCTTTATTTTACCCATTAAGAATATTCCTCCACCCTAGTATCATGATTTGCTCATATCCTCGAGAGTCAAATTTGTCCTTAACTCAAAAACGTGTATAGTTAAATGTATAAAACAAGAATACTAGCCTAAGTCGTTAGTTTTAATTTTATTTTAAAGTAGTTCCTAAATTCTTTTTTTCTAAAGAAAATCTTATGATGAAAAACTAAAGATCAAATTGAAGCAAGTTGGGAGTTGAAAGTTTACATGGTTAGTTTCCCATTTGTTCCCCAAGGTCTTCCCTGAAGTCTGAATCTCCTGAAAGATCACTTCCAAATCATAAATTACTCTAAAATATTAAATATTAAAATATCATTCTTCTTCCTTTCTCATATTACTTTAAAAATGAGAATTACTTATTTGCTATTCTCTAATAACATTAAGGAAACAAAGCATTTTTTTTTGAAACAGAGGACATTTTTTTAAAAAAGTAATGATACTTACCAACTATACATAAACAGATTTCATTTCCCAACATTTTCCGTAATTCTTTGACCCAGTTTTTTACCTGTGTATACAAAAGAGTAAATAGTAAATCCTGTTGCCACGACTATCATTACAACACCCAAAACTCCACATTGTCAAAATACCTCAGAATTTGTCTAACAGCCCATATATTTAGTTACTAGAAATGTTTAAGTGTAGGATCAGTTATTGACAAACTATATTGCAAACTACAACATACAAACATCCAATGGAATGATCTCTCTCTAGATCTACACAGAGGTATAAACAGAAATACCTGTAATTATAATTTTTCGTAAATCTTTCACAGATCCAAGCAAAACTATTCACTAGAGCAAAAGCATGTCAACTCCAGCCTCTGATAACAGATGCTTGTAGAGTCACTTTGGCCTTAAGAATATCTTAAAATTAAAAGTCTTTTGTATTCTAATTGGTTCTAAATTAGAGGGCATAGAAGCTTCTGTGTCACACACTTAAAAGGGGGAAAACTGTATATGGGCACCAAAAAGAGTACCAGAATAAATTCTCATCCTTTAGTGTATGATAGGTTTTTTCAACTTCAGCACTACTGATATTTTGGCTCAGATTAACTCTGTTGTGAGGGACTGCCCTATGCAATGTATGATACTGAGCAGCATCCCTGGCCTCCTACCCACTAGATATCAGTACCACCCTCCAGCTGTGATAACCAAAGATGTCTCCAAACATTGCCACCTCCTGTGGAGAACCACTGGTATACAATGACTCCAGTAACAAACAGATTCTTCATTATGGATGAAGCACAGCAGTAGGCACAGTTAAGTACACTCAAGTTAAGTAAATTAATCTTTTGAACTCATGATTTTAAATATGCTGATTACAATAAAATAGGATAAAGAACAAACTTAAATACCTCCTTCATTTTTTGTAATGGAATTTAATTTCCATGTAATCAAATCACACAGAACTTATACATCTTCCTAAAAAAATGCACAAACATCTTTAAATTATAAAAGTTACAATAAATACGTGGTAAGTAAGCATTTACTGTGCATCTGATGCTACAATACAAATGTAACAGTCCCACACTCCTGTTTTCTGCAAGAATGCAGAGGAACTGTCTTTAATACACCCCAAACTTATAAAAGGAAAGGTAATCAATATCATCACCTTATCTTTCTCAGAGCACTGAACCATAGTTTTCTCAGTACAGCCCCATTTTTTTTTTATTCACATGTATGCAGAAAGTTTTTAGAGAAGTACTGAACTTCTATCCCTAGTTGATGTCACATAAGAAAAATGTGACAATTTGGTATGAAATGTACATCCTCATCATTTCAAAGGAAACATGCCAGAATCCAATTACACATTACTCTACTCCCTGTATAGGTAGTATCAAAACCTACTAAATCTAACCAACTTTTTAAAAAAATGTGTTATTCATCTGCAAATAGATCCCCTTCTGCAGGCATCCTACTCATTATCTCCATACATTCTGTGGTGAGTTAGAAATGGTTACATATTTTTTACCAATCCTCTCATCAAGAGGTAGAGTCTTGGAGGGGGGCGGAAGTCCCTGCTCAGCGGGGAGCCTGCCTCTCCCTCTCCCCCTGCTTGTGCTCTCTCTCGCTATCTCTCTCTCTCTCTCTCAAATAATTAAAATCTTTAAAAAAAAAAAAAAGAGGTAGAGTCTATTTCCCCTCCCTCTGAAGCTGGGCTAGCCTTGTAACTTGCTTTGACCAAGAGAATGTGGCAGAAGTAATGCTATGCCAGCTCCAGACTTAAGCCTTAAGAAGGCCTGGCTGCTACTCTTAGGATCCAGTTGTCAATGTACACAGCTTAGGCTAGAATATGGAATAATGAGGGAGCATGTGGGAGCATCCTCCAGAGGATGAGACACCAGATGGAGTGAGAGGCTGTAAGGAGGAGAACAGGCCTTCCTAGATGGTCCTGGCCCCACCAAACTCAAAGTTTAATGCAGCTGCATGAGTGACTCCAATGACACCACAGGACCTGCCCAGTCAACCCACAAAATCATGAGAAATAATACAACACTGTTTTAAGCCACCAAGTTTTGGGGGTTTTGTTATGCAGCAAGAGATAAATGGTCACTTTTCAACCTAAAAGACTCAACCTTCTGTTAATAAAACACTCAAACCGTTTCCATTTATGTCAAAAGGCAGGAAGAGACAACAAACAAGAGCCCCCAAATAAATTTTTCAAGTATCACTAAACCTGCAAGTTATTTTATCATTCCCTTTTTCTACACCTTGGACTGAATTTTTCCACATGTAATAATCCAAGGACTAATGTGCATTGTTGCTTCATCAATTAAATACTGAAAAACAAATGGAAAAAAAAAAAAACCCACCTAAAACTAAAACTAAAAAGGCAAGCAATTTCAACAGGAACAAACCTGTAACTCAAGGCAAGTAAACTTTCTGCCATGGAAACTACCCCTTTTAGTTACATACCCTTGACAAATTTATTCCAAGAGGGGCTTTCAGAGGAAGGGTGAAATAAGTAATTAATCACCATCCTGACTGTGATGAGAATTCAGAGGTAAGTTTAATGGAAACTTATCTTCGGTTCCAAACAACTTTAAAAATTCTACATTTGTGGTTTATGTTTAAAAGAGGGGTGAAAGGCAACTGGGTGGCTCAGTCAAGCATCTGCCTTCAGCTCAGGTCATGATCCAGGGGTCCTGGGATGGAGCCCTGCTTCGGGCTCCATGCTCAGCAGCAAGTCTGCTTCTCCCTCTGCCCTCCCCCTGCTCATGCTAATAATTATAAAATCTTAAAAAAAAAAAAAAAAAAAAAAAGAGGGGTGAAAAATAATGAAGAAGGTTTAAAATAAACGCTAACTAGACTGTCATTTAAAATTTATATTATATCCTTCAGGACATTTAGTGAGAAGAAAGAGTTTAAACTTGATTTAGGTCTTCCTTTTCCTCTTTACAATTAGGGAGCCCATGCAGCCATACCAAGTATTCACATGCTTAGTATATATGGAATCAAGAAATACATGTGATTTTTCTTTAATAGGGAGAAAAAAAAGCTCTTTGATTTTTATGAAGTTTTATTTCGAATTATTTCCCTTTCCTAATATCTGAGAGAGCCATGTAATAAACTTATTAATAACTGTTATTCAAAATGTAAACATGAATACTGCATTAACAAATATGAGTGGTAACCATTTACGCACAAGTTTATTTTACTTTTATTTATTTATTTTTTTTTATTTTTTTAAAGATTTTATTTATTTATTTGACAGAGGTAGAGAGCACAAGTAGGCAGAGCGGCAGGGAGAGGGAGAGGGAGAAGCAGGCTCTCCACTGAGCAGGGAGCCTGATGCGGGCCTCGATCCCAGGACCCTGGGATCATGACCTGAGCCGAAGGCAGACGCTTAACAACTGAGCCACCCAGACGCCCCTATTTTACTTTTAAAACCAAGACTAATCACATTAGTAAATAAGGGCATGTGAATGGAGACTTGAAAAATCAGTGTTGTTACTCTGTTTAAGTCATCTACCCATAAGTAAATAGAATACCTTCTGAAAGGAATCTTCATCTGTTATATCATAAACTAAAATAGCTCCATTTGAATCTCTGTAGTAAATTGGACCCAATGCATGGAATCTCTCTTGACCTGCTGTATCCTAAATAAAGCAACAAACACTTATTAGATCAGAAGAAAAAAATACATCTGCTATTGCAACTACAGTAAACTTTTGATTAATTGGAAAGTGGGACATGAAGTTACGGATAACCTCAAAACACCACTAAAAAAAAAAACAAAAACAGGTTACAAAAAATTTTTAAAAGTTACAAACAATATTTAATGTTTTACTATTATACAAAAGTTACTTCTCCCCTCCCGACCCTCTTACTCCTCAGCAAACTTCCCACCCCCATTAAAAAAACAGTTCAGAATACCCAAGATGGCATTATAAGCCAGGAATAGGCCTTGCCCTAAATTTAGGTTCCACAGGGGGAAAAGACAAGGAAAGAGAGCATGCACCAGGACTACTGGCCAAAAGGTACTCCGATGCATTACCCTTGCCCTACTCTCTACTAGCCATTCCCTTGGAAAGTGGGAACATGGAAACACAGAGCGGGAAAAGGCCAATCAGGCTGTCCACCCACCCTGTTCTTTCTCGGACATGGAATCCCTCTGAGTTTACCCTTCCCCCAGCTCAAAGGTTATGATAAGCAATATTCCTGTACACAACTGTAAAATTCTTAGCCTGATTTTAGAAAAAATGTTTATTAAAAAACAGCTTTGGCTAAACTTAAACTTACAAAAAAATCCAGAAATTCAAACTCCTATTCCCGAGCCAATTAGTTATTAGAGTACAAAGAATTGCAGAAACCTTCACTCACTCAATTGAAAAGGTTAACTTACCCATATAGCAAGGTTTACTCTTTTCCCACCAATATTTAACTTCTTCGTTAAGAATGATGCCTAAGAAAAGAGATATACATTAAACAATATTTCATATAAAGTAATGTTTCTTATCCTAAGAACTACAGATGGAAGAATAAT
>NC_058407.1:45232453-45269004 GCF_002201575.2 Neomonachus schauinslandi
TGGGAGAAAAAGTAATCACGGAGTTCTTATTAATGACCAAACATTATTTTCACTGAAGACAGAACATTATTTATATTCTAATCTAAAAAAATGGTATTTTGCTTTAAGAACACAAGTTATGAAAAACAAAGAAAAGCGTGGCTCCTGGCTGGCTCAGTTGGTAGAGCATGCGACTTTTGATCTGAGGGCCATGAGTTTGAGCTCCATGTTGGGCAGGTGCCTACTTAAAATAAACAAACAAAAAGATTTAAAAAAAGAAAAAGAAAGAAAAAATGGTAATTAAGTATTTTCTTAGATTTTCCCCATAAAATTTTTCTTAGAGCATTTAATTTGATGTCACCCTACCCACCCATTATAGAAAAAGCTAAGAGATTTCTAAATGAGATAAAAGATTTACTGGTAGTTTACTTAACTGTATGAATACCAATATTATTTGAAATATTGCTGCAATTATTTTATAATTCAATTATTTAACTTATATCTAGTAATTAACCCAGGTACTAATGTTACAGAAATGAAAGGAAATGTTCCAGCCTTCAAGGAGTTTTTAGTCTACAGCAGAAATAAACATGTAAAGAAAAATACAGTATCATGTGACAACTGTTAAAACGGGAGGGTCTTGCCAAGTAGACTCTAAAGAGAGTGCTGAGAAATGAAGTGAAAAGCCTTCCTGGATGAGTCAAAGAAGGCTTCAGAAAGAAGGTGATGATCTCCCCCCTTCAGGAATAATAGGGGCTTTTCCAACAGATGCGTAAAGCCACTGAAGCCTGATACACATAACTCCCTCTCCATGGAGAACTCCAACAAGCTAGTATGGTCAATGCCAGAGATGAGACTACAAAGATAGGCAAAGGCTGAATAAATCAAAAAAAGTACTAGGGTTCCCTGTCTAGATGTATGGACTTTACTTTGTGGGGCTTAATAAAACCTGTTCCAGGACACAGGAATGTATAAATGTATACTAAAGTTAGATGTATTTGAGAAATGCAGCATATTGCTTTATATTCCCTTTGTACATTCCTAACACACATTAGCACACTAAGATTCTGCCAAAAGAAAAGCTAACTGCATCTATACAACCATTTCCCAAACATATTTGACCTCTTTTTCCCTAGAGAAATGCCTAATTCATCCTAGGGAATAAATGTTAAGAAAAATAATACTGTTGAGGAGGAGAATCACTGAAGGATTTTAAAGCAGTGGGGAAGTATAAGATACATATTTTAAGAGAATGACTCTGGGATAGGAAGGGAGGTTAGACTGAAAAGGACAGGACTAGACCTGCAGACAGAAGGCTATTACAAAGTTGGAGAGAAAAACAAAAAGGGCCTGAACCAAGTCCACAAAGACGGAAAAGAGAAAAGAAAATCCAGAGTATTTGAAGAGGAAATATCAGAATACAGTCAGTTGACATATTTAAAAAAGGAACAGAGAGCCAAGTCCAAAGCTATGCAGGGACAGTCACAGTTAGGTGTCTCTACATAAAAGAAAGTACAGAGAAGTAAGGTAAAACATATAAAAAGCTAGGATGGTGAATTATTACTGATGGAAAAGGAGCCTAGATTTCAGGAAGGACTTTCTGCTGAATGCACACCAAGGAAATTTAGAATTAAGAAAAAGCCAATGAATTTAGTAATTAACTAAGGAATCCACAGATAGACACAAATGGCAGAGCTAAGATCAAATCCAGGAATGCCTTCCTTCAAAACCCAAACTACACTAAAGATATTTTAGGTATTTTATTAAATGAAACAAAGATTACATAGAAAAGGGTATAAAATAAATGGCAAAATAACAAAAGAAATCTTGGAAATGAGAAGACCAAATACATGTTTTGACAATAATGTGAACAAAGGACTTCTCCCACTCATTATAGCACAGGAGCTAAGAATATGAACTTTGATGGGTACCTGGGTGGCTCAGTCTGTTGGGCATCTGACTCTTGATTTCAGCTTAGGTCATGATCTCAGGGTTGTGAGGAGGCTTTGGGCTCCACGCTGTGTGGAGCCTGCTTAAGATTCTCTCTCCCTTTCCCTCTCCCCGTCCCACTCTTGCACACTCTCTCTCTCAAAAAAATTAAAAAAATATATATATGTATCAACTTTGATTCAGAACTTTGGATTTGAATCTCAGCTTTGCCCCTTATTAGTTGTATAATCTACTTGAACTCAACCATTTCCATGGTTTCAATATGAATGCTATACAAAGAAACTAAAAATCTGAATCCTATCCAAATATTTAATAGGTAGGTCAACTTAAATGCCTCTCCTCTCTCAAATATATTTAAAATTAAACTGATCCCTTGGTTAAGCGACTACCTTCGGCTCAGGTCATGATCCTGGAGTCCCGGGATCGAGTCCCACATCGGGCTCCCTGCTCGGCAGGGAGTCTGCTTCTCCCTCTGACCCTCCCCCCTCTCATGTGCTCTCTCTCATTCTCTCTCAAATAAATAAATAAAATCTTTAAAAAAAAAAATTAAACTGATCTTCCTTCCGAAACTGGCCTTCCATTCCAACTTTAATATTTTGATCACATTCTCCAAGTCACTGAGGTTTAGAATCTTAGAAATATCGTCATTGAATATTCTTCCTCCCCTGACATTCCATATTCCAAAAAAATCCTACCAAGACTTGTCTTCACATTTCTTCTGGAATTCTCTGATGACCAATCTCATATTATTATAATACCTTTGGTCTCACTTCACACTCTAGTCGACATGCCGAATTATCTTCCTAAAGCCTCCATGATTAAAAAAAAAAAAACTTACCATAACTCATTGAAGGATTCTAATAAGGTATCATTTTTAATAAGTTTGCTTGAACTACATCCCTGCTGGTAGCTAGATAACCTTTTTGTCATGAGATTTGTGGGGATTTCTCAGTAGAGAGGAATGAATTAGAGCTGATAAAGCTCCATCATTTCCTTTTCCTCCATCATCTCCTTGGAAACTTACCACCACTTTCCCACGGTGAGTTTAAGGGACAGTGTTAAGTCTCCTACAGAATCATGGATATACAATTTTATGGAAAGATGCTCATCAGTGTCGATTATAAAAGAAAAAAGAAATAACCTAAGTGTCCCTCAATAGGCAATTTTTAAAAGGTACACAAATATAGCCCATCCATACAGTGAAACTCTATACTTTCATTTCTACTACTATTGCTATACTAGCTAACAGTTACTGAATGCTTACCTTCCATCAAGTACCGTGCTGAGCACTTTTTATAATATCATTCACAAGCTTCTCCTTTATAAAAGTTAGGGAACCCTAATCTACAAGCAAAAATCTCTAAGTGTTATCTCTGTATGCAAGGACCTAAACAATTGTCCACATCTATCCTCCTAAAATAGCTTCCAGTATTTCTCCACTTACTCTCCAACTTGTATGGTTTATATACATACCTCCAATTCTGCTTGTTCTTAAAATTCCCCTCTAATTTGGATGTATTCTTTTCTCTGTTTGAATCCCATCTATCCAAGTTCAGTTCATGACCCATACTCTTCTTCCTTGAATTTTTTAGCTTTCTCATATCACCCATACAACCCACACTGACTTTCTCTATCCTGAAGAATTCCAGGGAACCTAATCTTTAATATACAGCATATACTTCCTTGCTTATATCCTAAGTTATCTTTTCGTTGAGTGTAAGTCTTCTGTCAACTTGATTACCTATTTTTATTTAATATGTTCATGATGCTTACAATGAAATGGGCAGTATTCTAAAAGCTTTTCAATATTAACTCATTTAATTGTCATAGTACTCGGAGTAAGATATAATTATCCAAATATTACAGATGTGGAAACTTAGACACAGGAAGGGTATCTTGCCCAGGGTCACACAGTAAATGACACAGTGGGATTTGAAATCCAAGCAGTCTGGCTCCAGACACGACTCATAACACTATGCTGTGATATCTCCCACATTGAGATCTGAAATAATTCTTCTCTTGTGGAGAAAGCAGGAGTGCTGACACAGGAATATTGTTATTGTAGATAAACATATCTACAATAACAGGTAAATTGGTGCAGGTAAAACTCAATTTATGTAAGAGATGTGCTCCTAAAAGTTTCCTTATAAACCAAATTATTTTAACTCAAATATCTGATATATTATCCAAGGATCCCACGGAATCTTTTTTTTTCTCCTTCATAATGAAATACTTAAGTCCCACTATATGGAAAGATTCCTAGTATAATATAAATTGTCCCATTTCATGTGTATTCTAAGACTTTAATATGTTACAATAGTTTCTTAAAGAACAAATATCATGTTTTAAAAACAAATACAATTATATGTGAGAGTAAAGCTGAAAGATTTTATGTAATATCAAGATAGTAGTAAACAATCAAAAGGCTGGCATTTGTCTTATCTTTTTTAACCACCTCTATGAGGCATACTTAATTTGGATAGACAACTGAGATACCACTTGCAGTTATACGTAATCTGGGGCAGGGGCTCTTAATTGTTACATGGGAGTGACAGTGAGAGGGAAGAGTGGTCACTGACTTCACTGAGAATTTGATGAGAGCCATGAACTGATTTACTCCCAAGAAAACTGCTCATATGCACATACCAAAAACAGTTTCACACACTTACCCAAGAGATTTATAAATCCCTGACAACTCTCAGTAAAGAATTCCCAGTCTAGAAAGGGGAGGGGAAAGTGGCATGACAATATCAATTTAAAAGGTTCTAGAAATATAGGAAGAAAAAAAATGGTACATCCTGTGTGTCAAACACCATGCTGGACTTTCTCATTTAATCTTTGTAACAACCCTGTGAAGTAGCTAATTAGCCCCTTTTTTACAGTTGTGAACCTGAGATTTAAAGAAATACAGTGACTCACTCAAGGTCAGACAACTCTGTTAGGTTCTGCAGTGGGTAAAAGATTGTTTGACTCCACAGTGCTTTTTCCATTGCACAAAGCTGTTTATTCTAGAACACATTCTTAACCTGGCACTCCTCCACATGGACACCAAGCGTTCCTGGATACCAACTCAACTCCCAAAAATATATTCTCAGGGTAGGCACAAAGTAATGAAGATCAGAGCAATGGCAGATCTCCCACCTTATTCCTCTGAACCCTAAGTTACAGCACCACTACTTAAAAATTCCAATGACTTCATCTTCCAAACTTTAGAGGTATTAACAAATCAATAATCCCATTAGCTGAGGCCAACATCTGTCATTTGCACATGATGCTTATTTACCCAACATCTTATCCAAAAGCATAGTGGATACTTTTTAAAAATATCTATTAAAAAAATAATTATAGGAAAGAATAAGAAAAAATGTATCTGCCAAATGAAAGTCTTTTTCATAACTTGTTAATCAATTTTTTTGTATTTGTTGTTAGCCAGATCCACTTGCTGTGCTTGCTAACCACTGGCAAAGCAATATACCTAAAGCAGCAAAGTAAATGAATTATAGACAAAAACTTTTCTGTTTTTATCTAATATCTTTTAAGTTTAACAGACTTTCATTAATAAGTGTGTGTCTGGGTGTATACATAAAAAATAAACACTGACATTATTTTTGCTATAATCACTAACATTGTTTCACATTTAAGTATTTAAAGTATCTATTACTACTTCATTAAGACATGAAAGGAGTTAGGTAATTTATAAATTAGTCCTCTGTAGAAAGGCAATAAAAATTAGCTACTGGAAAACTAAACTAGATTGCTACAATGGCAATCATATTACAATATACAAATGTAACAAATTTACATATTATATACCTTACATTTACACAATGTTGTATGTCAAATATATTTCAATAAAAAAAAGAAAGAAAATGGAGTGCTTGAATACTCCAACATTTCTTGTCCTTAGTTTCCATAAAGTACAAGGATTATAATCAGTTTAGAGTTCAACTAAATACTTTGAAAATAAGAGTCAAAAAGTTACTTTTGAGGAGTAGCTCAAAACCCAAAGCAGAAAATGGCAATCAGACATGGAATACTTATATATTAGGAATTTAAAACAATTCAGAAAAACTCTTTTCTTAAAAAAAAAATTATCCATCCTTCCATACGAGGGGTGTGTGGAGATTTCAACTACTGTATTTTATAATGATGTGAATGAATGGACTGTTCAACACTGATGTGACTTCAGGAACTACTTGGAAGATAGGTCAGGGATTCAAAACACTAATCTTACAAATAAGGAAACCAAGATTCCTAGACCAGAGACTATGATGCCAAGTATAAAAGCAACTGCTAGAACCTGAATGCCAACTGTTGCTCAGGAGGTTAAGGTGCATCGGGGGGAAAAGTAGTAGACTTAGCTTAAGAAAAAATGGTACACCATTACTATTTATGGGACCTTGGAAATTTAATACAAATCTTAGTTTCCTCATCTGCCCAGCCAATCTTAGAACACTGCTTTGTTAATCAAATGACAGCCACCTACCCCAGACTACAGAAGGCATATAGGTGGAATTCCAGTTAGAAATCTAAAAGGGAAGATGACTGATGGTTCTGATTATAAACAATGTTACTTTTTATATAAGAGACTAGTGGGGACGCCTGGGTGGCTCAGTCGGTTAAGCGTCTGCCTTCGGCTCAGGTCATGATCCCAGGGTCCTGGGATCGAGTCCCGCATCGGGCTCCCTGCTCTGCGGGGAGCCTGCTTCTCCCTCTGCCTCTCTCTCTCTCTATCTCTCATGAATAAATAAATAAAATCTTTAAAAAAAAAAAAAAATAAGAGACTAGTGGAAAGTGATAGAGAGCACTTAAATTAGAGTGCATGATCTTAGAACACCTTCATATGAGGCGGAAAAATGGCATACAACTGAAGAAAATGAAATTATCACCCAAGAGCACAGACATAAAGAGACATATGATAAAGATGGTTACAATCAAAATGGCACAAACATTTCAGAATAAAATCAAGAAAGCTAACTGATGGTTAAAGTACTTTACTCAACTTTATATTTCCCAACTATCATAATGTTTGATATTTAACAGGTATGAAATAAACAATCACTGAATTTAATTGCTTATGTAATCACGTAAGAGAGCGTGGGGACTCTATATAAGATTAAGTTTCCTGGGCTAGGTAAAGGATTTTGAGTTTTTAGAGAGCTCACCTACAAGATTACTTCATAATTATTAGTAACCTAGGAGAAGCTCTGCAAAAAGAGAGCAGTACTAAAACATCAAAGCATGCCCAATGTCACAATTTTCAAGAGGGAAGTTAATTTCCCACAATGTCAATCCCAGTCAAAACTCAAAAATGGATAATAAACACATATATATGTGTACAGTAATAATAAATTTATATTTATATGCAAATAATGCATTTACAAAATTTACGTATGTATAATTATATATAAAAGTATAAGCAATTTTAAAATTGGACAGCATGGGTTCTCAAAATAATCCATGTGAAATTAATCCCATTACCTTTTTGACTGAGTCACCATGAAGGAAACCAACACAGACTAAGCACCATCTATTCATTCAACAGCAAACATTTATTGAAAAACATGTGCCAGGCACTGTGATAGGAGGTTTACCTATGATGGCTCTCTATTTAACCAACATAAAAATCTGGTAACTAAAGCGGTACCTCGCTGGCTCATTCAGTAAGCATGCAACTCTTGATCCCTGGGGTTCTAAGTTTGAGCCACATGCTGGGTGTAGAGATTACTTAAAAATAAAATCTTAAAAAAAAAAATTCTGTAAGATCCTCCCATTTTATAGATCAAGAGCCAGCTTACAAACATTAGAATAACCTGCCAAGATCATGATGGCTATGAAGTAGAAGCCAAAATGCAAAACCGAGTCTAACTTCAAAGTCCTGTCTCTTTTTACCACATCATATGGCCTCCTAATGCAGAAACACAGTGTATCTTGTCTTCTGCAAGCATTTGACAAAGCATCTTATGATATCCCCTGTGGGCAAGACTGATGTAGTTAGAACTAGATTTATAATGCTGGAAAAACCATTTTCATTAAAGGCTTTGTGTCCATAGGAGTCAATTTCAAGCTGTCTTCTGTTTTCATTATCATTAATAGGTACAACACTCCATTGTTTCTCACTCAAGAAGACAGACTATGGCCCATGCATAATCTGAAAAAGCCCCACCCTAAGATTCTGGACATCTAAAGAAAAATATACCTCGGGTCATGCATCACTGGACAATAATGAGACCTCCTGCAGAGCTTTGTACTTGGCCGTCTGTCTCCCTTTTTCAGTCTTTATTAATGCCTGATGAGAACACTGAAGACAATCTTAGCAAATTTTCAGGTGACAAAGTTAAAATGAGTAGCTAATCTGGACAGTAAGGAACATACCTTCTTCTTCTTTGCATGTCCAGAACCCAACCAAGTGCCTGACCCACAGGTCATGTTTCTTGAATTATAAAATCAAACTTAAAAGGACATCAACAGGCTTTAACCACTGGAGTAAATCTATCAAAGTCAATTTTAATGGGTCAAATATATTAGGGACAAAAATACAACTATAAAATCAAAGAAAAAAGAATGTGAGTGATGTAATGCCTTTTTTTTTTTGGAAGCAAGACTAAGACAGTAAGCCCTATATTAATCAATGTAACAGCTGTCCACAAGCTCATAGAATCTTTTCTATTTCAGTGTTGGAAAAGGATTCTCAATAGGGAAGGGAACTGTACTTTGCTCAGTTCAAACCACACTTGGAATCATTTCTACAGCTCAAAGAATCACATTTTAAAGAGGACAATGATTAAATGATAAGTGTCTAGAAAAGATGTCAAAATAGTGAAATGATTTAAAATGATGTCATAGGAGATTCCTTTTGAGGAACCAGAGCCGTTTACCCAATAGACAAGACCAAGAGGTGTGATTGCTATATTCAACTATCAGAAGGGATGTCCTGTGTGACCAAGATTCAGAAGACAGAACTGGAACTGGAAACAAGGAAAGAGATTTTGGCTTTATACACAGAAAAACTTATTGGAAATTAAAACTGTCCAAAATGAAGTGGGCCATCTGAGGACATTGTGAGTTTTCCACTTTCTATACCAGTTCATCTTACCTCTAAGAGGAGATGAGACAAAAGTGGACAATCTTGACCGAAATATTAAACAAAAGACTGAAACAGTGAACCATAAACTACTTTAGGTTCTGCTCAGTCTTATAACTCTTTGAAATAAGATTGCAAGAAAGTGTACTTTGCAAAACACAAAGTATGTTACAAAGATAGGTAGTAGGTAGTTTTGACAGAAAAGAGACTCTTCATGTCTTATTTTCTAATCCATAACCTCCTCCCCATTTGGAAATTAAAAGCATATCTGGTTATGTTTTATGGGTCACAATTCTCTAAAAAAAATTAAAAGATAAACTGATATATAAGGGAGAGCAGATACAATGTTGCTTCCATACACTGGTATGCAACAAAATCCTCATTTCTGTAATATAATCCAGACACTGTGATGATAGTCATATAAATATTAAAATCAGGACTGCTACGTTTTTGATACTGAAAATCTACCATAACTTCATCCTTTCCAGTGTAGGCTGCAGTAGTTTCTAATATTTAAAAATCTTTAGCCTGCTTTTAGCTTCAAATAATGAAGGTGTAATTTTTAGGTTGAAGGACTAAATTATCTTAAAAGGGGGGGGGGCTCAATTACAATGATTTTCTCTTTTATATTAAATCTGTAGCACAAAGGTAACCATTAAAGGGGTAGTTTACCAATATCCAGAGGCAGTGTGATTTACTTGCTCAAAATCTTAAGTCAGACCTGCATTCAAATTTCAGCTTGGGCACCATGCATGACTTGTGGCAATGTGACTGCCAGCAAATTACTCAACTTAACCAAGCCTGTTTCCTTGCCTGCAAAATGGGGCTAATAAAACTATCTACCTCATAGGCTGTTATAAGAATTAAATGACAGAAGAAAAATAAAGTACTCAGCAGAGTAAGAACTCGCTAAAGGCTAGCTATTATTACTTTACCTAAATGAATTTCTAAATTCCAAATAATCATAGGCATTTACCCTACAAATTTCCCTGATTCACTAGCAAAACTCAACAATAACTATTAAAATTGTGTAAGTGCTCTTGTTCAAGGATGTAAGAAAAAAGGAGTTTCCTCATATTCATTTTTTCAGATATTATGCTTTACCTAAGAGAAGTAAAAACAGGAATAAAAACAGAATATGGAATTAGAGCATCTTTGTGAATTCTAGACTCAGTAGTTTAATACGTCACAACAATTAGAGGAGATTATGCATTCTATTAAATAGTGTCAATGTTCTTACACACTACACACTCACTAAGATCTATTGTGCAATTTGCGCCAGCAATAAAAATGGAGAGCTTCCAATAGACCAAGTCAAGTGATTTTATGTATACTTGTCCTGACAACCCTATAAGCTAGACACTATCATTATGGCCATTTCAACAAAGAAACCTAGGCACAGACAGGTTAATTAACTTGCCCAAGATCACACAGCTTGTTAAATAGATGGAGATGGGATATGAACCTCAACAATCAGGCTCAAAAGTCCACTCGATTTTAGTACCTGTAACTAAATTGATCAAGTCAGTTTAGTTGGATATTTTTCTTCTAACACGTGCAAACTGATTTCTTTGGAAGAGGGAGGAGACTACATCTGCCTCAAAGGGCTGAGTTCACTCCCAATGATTACACTTTAACACTTTTCCAGCTAACCATAAGATAACTGCAGAAGAAAGCCGGCCCTACACTACAAGTAAAGAAAATAAGTAGCAGCAGCAACTAAACTGTTAGTTTGGGAGACCAACTGTTGGCTAGTAGTCACATGACGTTTCCATGTGCATGTGGATCGACCGACCTCACAGAATGATCGTCCCATAAGTTAGACCCACGCAGGCAGCAATGAAACTGCGTAACCCATAACCGGCAAGCGGTCATTTCAAAAATCCTCCACAAATGACTGTTTTGCCTATCAGCACGTTACTCGAAGACAGGACAAAATGGAACTTGCGTAAACACTTAGTCATCAGTAAGCGCTGAAGTTACAAATCACCTAGTTCGCAAAATCAAATCCGCAGCTAAGTTCCTAATTCCGAAAGAAAGAAAAACGGCTGACAGTCGGTGACTGTAGTAGGGTGAAAGCACCTAGGGCCCAAGCGGAAGTGAATCAAAGGGGAAAACTAGCCAAGCGATTGGGGGACTCCACGATATGCGCAGCCACACGGGGGACTTTTGAGGGACCTCCCGCTCCCTTCCCAAAAGCCTGTCCTAATGTCTACAGAATGCCCCGACCCCGCATGTCCCTAGGGCGAATTCAAAAAGGCAATTCGACGACGGAGGTGACAGGCCTGAGATTTCTAAGCCCAGATCCAGAGGACCATGGTAGCCAAGTCCTCACAGCCCCGGAGGAGTAGGGGCCCCAAGGCTCCACCTTCCGCTCCCTGGGGCCCGCACCTGCAGAGTGGTGATGTGCTTGTCGTTGAACTTGTTCTCGCAGTAGCGCAGCACCAGCGACGTCTTCCCCACGCAGCCTTCCCCCAGCAGTACCACCTTGAATGAGTAGGCTCTGCCCGCCGCCGCCCCGCCGCTGCTGCCGGCCGCAGCCATCCCGTTTCCTGGCCGCCCGAGCCCTAGAGCTGCGCCGAGCACCCCACAGCCACCGCAGCGCCTTCACAGCCGCGGCCGGCGCAGGCCCCTCCGCACCGACCAGCCAACCCCAGGCACTGTCTCTATTCCCGCCTCCGGGCGAAGCCTGGAAGGGCAGAGGGAAGTCCGAGAATGAAGGGCCCCCGCCACCACGTCAGGCACCCGAGGAAAGGCGAAGAGCACTCCCTCTCCGCCTCCCTCTAATGGCGTCTCCTTCCTCCTACGTCACACTTCGGGTCACGTGACCGCCGCGGTCGCGGGCGGCCCCTGGGACTCGGCCTAGGAGAACATGCCTGGACGTGGGTGGGGCTTCTGGGGCATCTTCCTGGGGGGGAGTTGGCTGTGAGTGGAGCTTCTCTGCTCAGTCTCCGGCGGACCCTGGCTGCTTGCGGGTCACCGTCACTCTGCAGTTGGTGGAAACCTGCGGGATTAAGGAAAGGATAATTTGAGGTAAACCCAGTTCTGGTGGAATGTGGAAGGGCAGAACGTTACGTTCTTGTCCAGGGAATGTTCACCAGGCTAATGACCTCTCACACCCGGGGTCGCTGTAAGGCACATCAGCCAAGGTGCCCTTCAATCTCTCGACATTCTCTGTGGGATCCCAAATCATAGCTTTTGAACTTCCTTCAGTTCCCCAGACCGTCAGGTCTCCTCATCTTCCAGGTCTCAGCTTAAGCCAGAAAGGCTTGCCTCACCACCCATCCGTCTTCTCTTTGTCGCTCCCTCTCTTCCCCTACCCCTCAAGTTAAGTATTTCATGACACTAGTATACATACCTTCCTTAGCAGCACTTCACGGAAATTACTACGCTGAATACAGTCTCTCAGTACGCTATAGATTTAAGGACAAGAACTGTGTAAGACTTGCCCAGCTTTGAATTTCTAAGTCCCAAGTTCCAAGCTCGTAATAGGCATTCTATAAATATTTGGGAATGAATGAATGAACGATACATCTTAAGCCATTATGTCTTTGCTCCCCTGTTTTTCTGTCTTCCATGAAGCTTCTGACATTCCTTGTTAATTCCACCATGAGAGGCCTGGCTTGTTTGATGATTGTTTATTTCTTGATCTGCTTCCCCTTCTTTTATGAAATACACTCTTCCAAGAAACCTAGTGGTGTTTCTGAAATTTTACAACTAGAAATCTGGTGTCAGCCAAGCAAACATATTCTTTTTCATCAGACTCCTTTACCACTTCAAACCTGATAGTTCATTCATTCATTCAACAAATATTTGAAAGTGCCAACCACCTGCCAGGCACTGTACTGAACAACATACAATGTCTCTGTCATCAAGAGCTTACACTTCAGGGGCACCTGGCTGGCTCAGTGGGTAGAGAATGCAAATCTTGATCTTGCGGTTGTGGGTTCAAGCCCCACGTTGGGCGTAGAGATGGCTTAAAAATAAAATCTTTAAATTTTTTTTTATTTATTTATTTGACAGAGAGAGAGAGCACAAGCAGGGGGAGCAGTAGGCAGAGGGAGAGGGAGAAGCAGACTCCCTGCTGAGCAGAGAGCACGATGTGGGACTCAATCCCAGGACCCTGGGATCATGACCTGAGCCGAAGGCAGATGCTTAACTGACTGAGCCACCCAGGCGCCCCTTAAAAAAATCTTAAAAAAAAAAAGCTTACATTTTAGCAGGAGAAGACAGAAACAGTCAATTACACAATGAATGCTTTCATCTTGATAAGCAGTTCAGAGTATTTTGCAAAGGTATATCAGGACCCAACTGGTTTTCCATGCCAGAGAAGCTGTCCCAGAGATTGTTGCCTTTGGTTAGGAGTAACCTAGGCCAGAAGGGAGAAGCGCTTTGCAAGTAGAACAGGATGTCCAACAGCCTTGACGTAGGAAGGAACATCTGAGGTTGAGCAACTGAAAGTGTGATAAGAATGCAGAGAGGAAAAGAGCTCTAAATGAGACTGGCAAGGAAGCCAGGGGCCAATACTGAAAGGGCCTTTCAGCAAATGAAGCGTTTTAATCAAGGGGCTGACATAATCGGATTTAACTTTTAAAGAAAATTACTCAGCCTATAATTTGAAAAATGGATTGGACGAGGATAACACTGTAATCTGCTGTGCTCTCCTCTGGGGGCTAGAACTGTGTCTGTCACATTTTTTAAATCTCTAGACCTTGGAATGTAGTGCCCAACTAACATTTATTAATTACAACAAGTAAACAAATAAAGCTAAGCCTATAAAATACTGAGGTTTGAGAAATGCTCTTGGACATATGGGGCTTTGTTAAATAGAATTATCAAAATTTTAAGCATCTAATAAGAGTAATTAACAATAGAAAGAAAAATAGTTATCATCTGTGAGCTTCCTATAAACTAAACCCATTTGTGGGCACATGGGTGGCTCATTAAATTAAGCGTGGAACTCTTGATTTGGGCTCAGATTATGATCTCACGGTGGTGAGATTGAGCCCCTGTTGGGCTCAGCACTCAGCAGGGTGTCTGCTTGAGATTGTCTCCCTCTCCCTCTGACCTCTCCTCCCGCCTTGTGCTCTCTTAAATAAATAAATAAATCTTAAACACACACACACACATACACACTAAACCTATTTGTTCCTTTATTTGCTCAGTCATTCAGCAACCTTTGTGGAGTGCCAGGCAAGATGTCTCTGCCTTCATGGGGCTTGTATTTTAGTGTGTGAGGCAACACAGAAACAATTACAATAATGTGTAGTGGTCATGTTTGATGCCAACCTGGCATCCACACCTCCTTCTTTTTTCCATCAGAATCTGGTCCTTGCTCAGGTATCCGCTACTCCTGTGCAGCCCATGTATCCCTAGCTTCTAGTTGGCTCTTTCTCTGTGGTTCTTTCCAGCTTTTAGAGGCAACCATTCACGCATCTGAAGCAACTGTTCAGATGCTTCTGGCTGGCAAACAATGCTGAGCTGTAATTGTAAGCACCAGCCACAAAGGGGCACAAGCAGCTCAATGAAATTTATCAGGTTGGTCAGAGTACACTCAACACCTTAACTCTGAAGTGTCTCCATGTGAAAAAGTAGGAAACCATTGGGAGATTTTCTTCTAAGTTATAGAAAACACAAGAATATTCCGAGAGATGTGTGGTCTAGAGGAAGAGAGGAAGGGATGGTTTCCAGGCTATTTAACCTTAAGATGACAATAATAAAGTGTCTCCAAAAAAAATAGTGTCTCAAGAAACTTAACATATTTTTGTCAAAGAAGGAATTTAAGCCAAACTTTGAGATTCTCAGAATTTACCAATTTCTACTAAAAATATATAATCTCTACAGTTAAAAAGTGAGAACAAGAAAAGAAGCCACTTTGTTTACTTGTGATGTGTATTTATATTTACATTTATAAATTGTATTTTGAAATAACCAGAGCATGACTTTGTATCAGATGGAAGTGTATGTTTGACATGATTGGCAATAGAATTGTGTACCAGCAATTTCTAAATTACTGAAAAGGTTCAGCTGAGAATATTAGCAGTCTCATTGAGTCAGGCCAGTGTGCTTGCTTCTTAAAATTAGATGTCGGTAGTGATACGGAGCTGGAAATTCTAGTTACTTGTCCACTTAAACTAAGCCTGAATGACTACACATTAACATTTTCTTGAGAAATAAATCAGTACAGTGATGGAAGAGCCTCTTAACAGAGAAATTGTTTTGTTCTGGTGAAATAATTTGGTTGAGAACTCTTATGGTATGTAAGATCTGTGATTTTGGAGAGCTTTTTGATAGCTGTGGATGCTCCAATGGGAAGTCTGTGAGGACATAGATATTGAGGATTATAGCATTCAGTACCACTTGCTTGAGTGCTTTATCCTATTGGCCACCCACTCCTGCTTGGTAAGGGGTCATTTTAAATCTTACCATTCCTCTATACAACTTTCTAAGTACTTCCTACATGCATCATTAAATATTACAATTACATATTTATTTATCAGTATTAAAGCTGTCAGCCCTAGGGTGGTAAAGATCTGTCTGCCTTGCTCACCCTTCATTATATTCTGTGTCCAGAATAATACCTAGAACATGAACATGGTGGATATAAAATAAATTACCAACCCTCCAAATGCCAACTCTCTTACGCCTTCATTTTCAATAAATCTTTTTTTTTTCTTTTGTACACACCTCCAATTCTTTGAACCTCCATCTGCTGCCAACTCCCCAACTCCATTTGCATAAGTGTCCCTCCCTTGAATCATTTAGACTAAATTCTAATCTTGTGTTTAAGGGTGAAACTCCATGAGGCTGGATAAAGAACAGCTGCTGAGGAAAGAACATTTACAGAGGAGCTGTAATGCAGAAAATTCACCCCCATCCTGAGTCCATCTATCAGCCCTGTCTTGGTCTCTCCATCCCCCCTACTTCTAGCTCCGTCATACCCCTACCTTCCATCATCACCAGCTTTGGACTCCATATTGAGCATCTAAGCTCTTTTTTTACCAGCATCCATTATTGTCTTATATCCTTATATTTCCACAGCATCATCACAGAACACCAACCTTCAAGTAAACTTCTGGAAAACTTCTCTAAGCCACCTAGATTTTGTGCAAATTCATAGTCATCAACTTCATTCTCAGGACTACCTGTCAGTTCCTTTTCTTTTCTGGCTTCAGCTTCCTCCCATATCTTTTTATCACTATAAACAAACTTTCCTCGGTCTACTTCTGGTTCTAGTTTGAGTTGTTCATAATATTTCCTTATTAATCTTTAGTGTGTGTAGCTCTGTACTGATCTTCCTCTTATTCCTGATATGGGTTATTATGTATTCTTTTTCTCTTCATCAGTCTTGCTAGAGATTTATCAATTTTATTTATATTTTTTCTAAGAATCAGCTTTGGTTGATAATTCTCAATTATTTTTCAGTTCTCAATTTCATTGATTTCTACTCTTTATTATTTCCTGCCTTCTGCTTGTTTGGGTTTAATTTGTTCTTCAGTTTCTTAATGTGGAAATTTAGATTACTGATTTGAGATCTTTAATCTTTTCTAAGTATTTATAATAGCTGCATCCACAAATTTTAACACAACGTATTTTCATCATATATATATATATATATATATATATTTTTTTTTTTTTCCCCTTGAAACTTCTTCTTCTTTGACCCAACAGTTACTGTGGAAGGCAGAATAATGTCCCTCTTCTTCCCCTCCTAGCCTCTCATTACTGGAAACTGTGAATGTGTTCGATTACATGACAAAGGGGAATTAAGGTTGCAGATGACATTAAAGTTGCTAATCATCTGACCTTAAAATAGTGAGATTATGCTGGATTATCCAGGTGGGCCCAGTGTAATCACAATGATCCTTATAAGTGGGACCCAGAAGCAGAAAAGGAAATGTGATAACAAAAACAAGGTGAGAGTGATGTGCTCCAGCATTGCCAGTTTTAAAGATATAGGAAGGGAATCATGAACTAAGGTATGCAGATGGCTCCTAGAAGCTGGAAAAGGCAAGTGGGATCCCATGTTATATGTCTTACCTATGGAACTGTAAGATAATAAATGTATTTTGTTTTAAGCCATTAAAATTGTGGCAACTTGTTATCGCAGCAATATAAAACTAATAGTTACTTATAAATGTTTCATTTAATTTCCAAATATTTGAGGATTTGCCATATGTCTTTCTGCTTTGGATTTATAATTTCTTATAGCTTGTATGATGTTTATTTAAATTTGTTTTAAATTGTCTCATGGTCAAGAATCTGGTCTCAGTGAACATTCTATGTGTATTTGAAAACAATGTGCATTCTGTTGTTGGGACAAGTTTTTTTTATAAATGTCAGTTAGGTCAAGTGAATTGATAGCGTTATTCAGATCTTCTCTATATTGATTTTCTATCTAATACTTCTGTGATGAAGGGCGCCTGGGTGGCTCAGTTGGTTGAGCGACTGCCTTCGGCTCAGGTCATGATCCTGGAGTCCCGGGATCGAGTCCCGCATCGGGCTCCCTGCTCGGCGAGGAGCCTGCTTCTCCCTCTAACCCTCCCCCCTCTCATGTACGCTCTCTCTCTCTCTCATTCTCGCTCTCTCAAATAAATAAATAAATCTTTAAAAAAAAAAATTACTTCTGTGATGAAGTCTCCAACTCCAGTTGTGGATTTGTGTATTTCTCTTTTCAGCTCAATCAGTTTTTGTTTCATCTATTTTGAAGCTCTGTTGTTAGATGCATATACATTGACAACTATTACATCTTCTTGGAGAATTGATCCGTCTATTATTATGTAATACCCATCATTATTCCCGATATTCCTTGTTTTGAAGTTTACTGTGTCTGATATTAATATAGTTACTGTAGGGGTGCCTGGCTGGCTCAGTTGGTAGAGCGTGCAACTCTTGATCTGAGGTTTTGAGTTTGAGCCCCACACTGGGTGTAGAGAATAATTAAAAATAAAATCATATATATATTTATATATATATAGCTGTTTTAACACTTTTTTAACACTCTTGATTATTGTTTGTATGGTATATCTTTTTCTTTCTACTTTTTTTTTTTTAAGATTTTATTTATTTATTTGACAGAGAGAGAGAGAGAGCACAAGCAGGGGAGTAGCAGGCAGAGGGAGAGGAAGAAGCAGACTCCCTAGTGAGCAGAGAGCTCTATCCCAGGACTCTGGATCACGACCTGAGCCAAAGGCAGAAGCTTAACAGACTGAGCCACACAGGCGCCCTTATCTTTCTACTTTTAATCTATGTTTTTGGGTTTCTTAGAAATGGTATAAAGTTGAATTTTGTTTTGTTTTGTTTTAAATCTAGTCTGACCACCTCTGGCTTTTAATTGGTATTCTTGTCTTAATTAAACCCACAACAGGTACTCTCAATAAATGACTCTGCTGAAATCACTAAAAACTAGGTCAACAGGTATATTCTTGCTCAACTGCCAACTCTCTTACCTAATAATAAAAGGAACAGCCACAATTATTCAGTCTTTTTCATGTACCACACTTCTATTTACATGTATTTACTAATTTAATTCCAGTAACAATGCTATGAGGTGGGTACTATTAGTTTCATCCCCAGTTTACAGAGAAGAAAAACCAAGCCACAGAGAGGTTAAATAACTTGACTAAATCACATTAGGAAACATTAGAGCCAACTTCCAAATGCAAACAGTATGGCTCCAGATATTAATCTCACATTATATAACCTATCTTTATTTTTTTTAAGATTTTATTTATTTATTTGACAGAGAGAGAGAAAGCATAAGCAGGGGAGGGGGGGGGCAGTGGGAGAGGGAGAAGCAGACTCCCTGCTGAGCAGGGAGCCCAACACAGGGCTCAATCCCAGGACCCTGGGATCATGACCTGAGCCAAAGGCAGACACTTAACTGACTGAGTCACCCACGCGCCCCATGACCTCTCTATCTTTAAAGGAGTCTTCCATTTCAATTCATGTTTTAAATAAGATGTCTTCATGCATTGTCTCCACTTATTCAGTAAAAAAACCCCACTACATCTGTTTCCAAAGCACTCTTCATGTATGATTAAAAATGATCTTTATCTTGCAAAATCCAGTAGAAATGTCTTAATTATCTGTCTGGCTCCTTCTACTGCATTTGACTTTATTAACCACTCCTATCTAAACTGGATTAGGTATCTCTTTTCTATGCTCCCATAATGCCCTATATATATTCTTTTTCTTTTTTTTAATTATTGAGGACTTTTTCTTGTTTTTTTTAGCCTATAATGTAATATTGGTTTCAGGAATAGAATTTAGTGATTCATCACTTACATATAACACCCAGTGCTCATCATAACAATTGCTCTCCTTAATACCCATCATCCATTTAGCCCACCCCCCACCCACCTCCCTCCATCAACCCTCAGTTTCTTCTCTATCCTGAAGAGTCTCTTAGGGTTAGAAAGAAAGAAAAAAGAGTCGCTTATGGTTTGTCTCCCCCTCTCTCCTCTCTCTTTTTTTTTTCTTTCCACATGTTCTGTTTTGTTTCCTGAATTCCACATATGGATGAAATCATATGGTATTTGTCTTTCTCTGACTGACTTATTTTGCTTAGCATAATACTCTGTAGCTCCATCCATGTCATTGCAAATGGCAAGATTTCATTCTTTTTTTATGGCTAATATTCCAGTGTGTATATATACCACATCCTCCTTATCTATTCATCAGTTGATGGACACTTGGGTTCTTTTCCATAGTTAGGCTATTGTTGATAATTCTGCTGTAAACATTGGGGGGTGCATATACCCCTTCGAATCTGTGTTTTTTGTGTCCTTTGGGTAAATGTCTGGTACTGCAATTGCTGGATCATAGGGTAGTTCTAGTTTTATCTTTCTGAGGAACCTCCATACTGTTTTCCAGAGTGGCTGAACCAGTTTGCATTGCCACCAACAATATAAGAGGGTTCCCCTTTCTCTCCATTCTCACCAACATCTGTTGTTTCCTATGTTATTAATTTTATCCATTCTGACAGGTGTAAGGTGGTATCTCATCATAGTTTTGATTTGTATTTCCGTGATGATTAGTGATGTTGAGCATCTTTCCACGTTGTCCATCTTTCACCTTTCTATCTGGATGTCTTCTTTGGAAAAATGTCTATCGTATCTTCTGCCTATTTCTTTCTTTTTTTTTTTTTAAGATTTTATTTATTTATTTGACAGAGAGAGACACAGTGAGAGCAGGAACACAAGCAGGAGGCTTGGGAGAGGGAGAAGCAGGCTTCCGGCCGAGCAGGAGCCCGATGCAGGGCTCGATCCCAGGACCCTGGGATCATGACCTGAGCCTAAGGCAAACGCTTAACGACTGAGCCACCCAGGCGCCCCTTTTCTGCCTGTTTCTTAACTAGATTATTTTTTTTGGTGTTGAGTTGCATAAGTTCTTTATATAAGTGGATACTAACCCTTTATTGGGTATGTCATTTGCAAATATCTTCTCCCATTCTGTAGGCTGCCTTTTAGTTTTATTTTATTTTATTTTTATTTATTTATTTGACAGAGAGAGACACAGCGAGAGAGGGAACACAAGCAGGGAGAGTGGGAGAGGGAGAAGGAGGCTTCCCGCCGAGGAGGGAGCCCGATGCGGGGCTCGATCCCAGGACCCCGGGATCATGACCCAAGCCAAATGCAGACGCCCAACAACTGAGCCACCCAGGCACCCCTGCCTTTTAGTTTTATTAATTGTTCCCTCACTGTGCAGAAGCTTCTAATCTTGATGAAGTCCCAATAGTTCATTTTTGTTTTTGTTTCCCTTGCCTCCAGTGATATGTCTAGTAAGAAGTTGCTACAGCTGAGGTCAAAGAGGTTGCTGACTATGTTCTCTAGGATCTTGATGGTTTCCTGTCTCACATTTAGGTCTTTCATCCATTTTGAATTTATTTTTGTGTATGGTGTAAGAAAGTGGTCCAGTTTCATTCTTCTGCATGTTGCTGTCCAGTTTTCTCAATACCATTTATTGAAGAGACTGTCTTTTTTCCCACTGGATATTCTTTCCTGCTTTATCAAAGATTAGTTGACCATATAGTTGTGGGTCCATTTCTGGGTTCCCTGTTCTGTTCCATTGATCTGTGTGTCCGTTTTTGTGCCAGTACCATACTGTCTTGATGACTACAGCTTGAAGTCTGGAATCGTGATGCCTCCTGCTTTGCATTTCTTTTTCAGGATTGCTTTGGCTATTCATGGTCTTTTGTGATACCATACAAATTTTAGGATTGTTTATTCTAGCTCTGTGAAAAATGCTGGTGGTATTTTGAGAGGGATTGCATTAAATGTGTAGATTGCTTTGGGTAGTATAGACATTTTAACAATGTTTGTTCTTCCAATCCGTGAGCATGGAATTTTTTCACATTTCTTTGTGTCCACATCTTCAATTTCTTTCATACATGTTCTATAGTTTTCAGGGTACAGATCTTTTATTTCTTTGGTTAGGTTTATTACTGGGTATCATATTGTTTTTGGTGCAGTTGTAAATGGGAATGATTACTTGATTTCTTTTTCTGCTGCTTCATTATTGGTGTATAGAAATTCAACAGATTTCTGTACATTGATTTTATATCCTGTGACTTTGCTGAATTCATGTATTAGTTCTAGCAATTTTTGGTGAAGTCTTTTGGGTTTTCTATATAGAGTACCATGTTGTCTTCAAATAGTGAAAATTTGACTTCTTTATTGATTCAGATGCCTTTTATTTTTTTTTTGTTGCTGAGGCTAAGACTTCCAGTACTATGTTAAATAGTAATGGTGAGAGTGGACATCCCTATCTTGTTCCTGGTTATAGAAGAAAAGCTCTCAGTTTTTCCCCATTGAGAATGATATTAGCTGTGGGTCTTCCATATATGGCTTTTATGATGTTGAGGTATGTTCCAGCTATACCTACTTTGTTGAGGGTTTTTATCAAGAAAGGATGCTGTATTTTGTCAAATGCTTTTTCTGCATCTATCGAGAGGATCATATGGTTCTTATCCTTTCTTTTATTAATGTGGTGTATCACATTGATTGATATCACCTCTGAAGCCCAGGAATAAATCCCACTTAATCATGGTGAATACTTCTTTTATTGTACTGTTGGATTTATTCTGTTAGTCTCTTGTGGGTAAATTTTTGCATACATGTTCATCAGGGATTTTGGCCTGTAATTCTCTTTTTTAATGGGGTCTTTGGTTTTGGAATCAAGGTGATGCTGGCCTCATAGAATGAGTTTGGAAGTTTTTCTTCCATTTCTATTTTTTGGAACAGTTTTAGAAGAATAGGTATTAACTCTTCTTTATACGTCTGGTAGAATTCCCCTGGGAAACCACCTGACCCTGGACTTTTGTTGGGAGATTTTTTATTACTGATTCAATTTCTTTGCTGGTTGTGGGTCTGTTCAAATTTTCTATTTCTTCCTGTTTCAGTTTTGGTAGTTTGTATGTTTCTATGAATTTGTCCATTTCTTCCAGATTGCCCAGTTTGTTGGCATATAATTTTTCATAATATTCTCTTATAATTGTTTGTTTTTCTGTGGTGTTGGTTGTGATCCCCCCTCTTTCATTCGTGATTTTATTTATTTGGGTCCTTTCTCTTTTCTTTTTGATATGTCTGTCTAGGGGCTTATCAATTTTATTAATTCTTTCAAAAAACTAGCTCTTAGTTTTGTTGATCTGCTCTACTGGTTTTTTTTTTGTTTATTTGTTTCTGTATCATTTATTTCTGCTCTAATCTTTATTATTTCCCTTCGTCTGCTGGCTTTAAGCATTATTTGCTCTTCCTTTTCTAGCTCCTTTAGGTGTAAGGTTAGGTTGTGTATTTGAGACTTTGGCTTCTTGAGGAGGCCTGTATTGCTATGTATTTCCCTCTTATGACCACTTTTGCTGCATCCCAAAGATTTTGGACTGTCGTCTTTTCATTTTCAGTTGCTTCCATGTGTTTTTTTTTATTTCTTCCTTAATTTCCTGGTTAACCCATTCATTCTTTAGTAGAATGTTCTTTAATCTCCGTGTATTTGTGGTCTTTTCAAAAGTTTTCTTACGGTTGACCTCAAGTTTCATATTGTTGTGATCTGAAAATATGCATTATATGATCTCAGTCTTTTTGTACTTGCTGAGGGCTGATTTGTGACCCAGTATGTGATCTATTGTGATCTAGAATGTTCCATGTGCACTCAAAAAGAATATATATTCTGCTGCTTCAGGATGAAATGGTCTGAATATATCTGTTAAGTCCATCTGGTCCAGTGTGTCATTCAAAGCCATTGTTTCCTTGTTGATTTTCTGCTTAGATGATCTGTCCATTGCTGTAAGTGGGGTATTAAAGTTCCCTACTATTGTTGCATTATTATTAATGAGTTTCTTTATATTAGTAATTGATTTATATATATGGGTGCTCCCAAGTTGGGGGCATAAACATTTACAATTGTTAGATTTTGATGGATAGACCCCTTAATAATGATATAATGCCCTTCTTCATCTCTTGTTACAGTCTTTGTTTTAAAATATAGCTACTCCAGCTTTCTTTTGGCATTCATTAGCATGATAAATGGTTCTCCATCCCGTCACTTTCAATCTGCAATGTCTTTAGGTCTAAAATGAGTCTCTTATAGGCAGCATATAGATGGGTCTTGTTTTTCTGTTTTATCCATTCTGATACCCTATGTCTTTTGATTGGAGCATTTAGTCCATTTACATTCCAAGTGATTATTAAAAGATAGGAATTTAGTGCCATTGTGTTACCTGTAAAGTTGGTGTTTCTGATGATGCTCTCTGTGCCTTTCTAGTCTTTATTCCTTTTGGTCTTTCTCTCCCACTCAAAGAGTCCCCTTTAATATTTCTTGCAGGACTGGTTTAGTGGTCATGAATTCCTTTAGTTTTTGTTTGTCTGGGAAACTCTTTATCTCTCCTATTCTGAATGACAGCCTTGTTGGATAAAGTATTCCTGGCTATGTATTTTTCCCATTCAGCATGTTGAATATATCATGCCACTTACTTCTGGCCTCGAAAGTTTCTGTAGACATATCTGCTGTGAACATGATCTGTCTTCCCTTGTAGGTTAAGGACTTTTTTTCCCTTGCTGCTTTCGGGATTCTTTCTTTGTCCTTTTATTTATGTTCCTTGTATTTTGTGAATTTGACTATGATATGTCTTGGTGATATCAGCTTTTGTTGAATTTAATGGGAGTTCTCTGTGCTTCCTGGATTTCTATGTCTGTTTCCCTCCCCAGATTAGGGACGGTTTCAGCTATAATTTGTTCAAATAAACCTGCTCCTTTTTCTTTCTTTTCTTCTTCTGGGACTCCTATGATACAAATGTTATTTCACTTTAAGGAGTCGCTGAGTCCCTAAGTCTATAGTCATGATCTGATACCTTTCTTTCCCTCTTTTTTTCAGCTTCATTGTTTTCCATAATTTTATTTTCTATATCACTGATTCATTCCTCTGATTCATCTGTCCTCATTGTCATTGCATCAGTTTGGTTTTGCATCTTGGTTATAGCATTTTTCATTTCGGTCTGACTAGTTTTTATTTCTTTTATCTCTGCAGTAAGGGATTCTCTAATGTCTTCAATGCTTTTTTCAAGACCAGCTAGTATCCTTATGATTATTGTTTTAAATTCTGGTTTCGGACATCTTACTTATATCTGTATTGAGCAAATCCCTGGCTGTGAATTCTTCCTGTTCTTTCTGTTGGGGTGAATTCTTCCATCTTGTCATTATGTCTGGGTCAATGGTTTTTGTGTGTGCCCATGTGATTGTTAGGAAAGCCTGTTGTATTCCTGCTCCTGAGAGTAATGTCTACATTAAGAGAGGTCCAAAAAGAAATAAAGAGAGGGAGGGAGGGAGGGAGAGAGAGAAAGAAAGGAAAGAAAGAAAGAGAAAAAGAAAGAAAAGAAAAGAAAGAAGAAAGAAAAGACATGAAGCTAGATCCTAGGTTTTGGTCTGCTTGTTAAAAGAAGCTAGAGTAGGGGCGCCTGAGTGGCTCAGTCGTTAAGCATCTGCCTTCAGCTCAGGTCATGGGATCCCAGGGTCCTGGGATCGAGCTCTGCATGGGGCTCCCTGCTCCATGGGAAGCCTGCTTCTCCCTCTCCCACTCCCCTTGTGTTCCGTCTCTCGCTGTGTCTCTCTCCGTCAAATAAATGAAATCTTTAAAAAAAAAAAAGCTAGATTAAAAAAAAAACAAAAACAAAAAAGGAATCTAGATCCTCTGTGTGTATTGGTCTGCTCATTAAAAGAAGCTAGATCCAAAATAAATAAATAAACAGTAAAATAAAATAAAATTAAGCTATATTCTGTTTCCCCTAGAGCTGAAGCTTTGTAGCGCTCTATGATCAGACTTGGTGTGTGGGAGGGGCTTGTGCTGGTCTTCTGGGGTGGGCCTGCCTCTCTGATTCTCAGGGGGACTCGCCCTAGTGGAGATGCACCTGCAGGGCGCCGGAGTGCGGGGCTTGGTGTAAGCAGCTCTGGCCTCCACTGGGTGGCGCTGTTTTGCTCCCTGAAATCGGTCAGTGCTGATGGCGGGAGCGGGAATGGTGTCGCCCCACTCTCTTGTCCCTAGAGTGGGGTGCTTGTGCCCGCAATTCTTTATGAAGCCTTCACAGAAGAGCAAACAGTCACCTTTCCTGTGTCCCTGGCTTCTGCCAGATCTTCACCTTCACCCTGCCTGCGTCCCAGCTGTCCTCCTTTTAGGCGGCACAGCACTCCTGTGGTTAATCTCAGGCACGCAGCTGGTTTTCAAAACTCCAAATTTTAGAAATCTGCTTGGTGCAGACCAGTGCTGGTCCCCTGGAGGAGGGTCTTGCTGCACTGTGGCCGGTGCTGGCTTGTCCCAGAAATTGGTTGTGTGACTGTGCAGCAGTTCAGAGTTTATGGTAAAGCAGAGCTAAAAGCTGGCACCGAGGTTTGCTGCCCTCAGCCTGTGTCTTTGTTCCTGTGCTAGGGAATGGGGCAGCTCAATGGCGCCTGTAGGTCTTTTGTCCCAACACTGCCACTCCCAGATGCACTCCAAGCAGGGGAACTGCTTCTCTCTGTGCAACCCAGGGGATCGTCAGACCACGCTGCCAGTGTCTCCATCCTCCTTCCCTACTGGAGCACCACTAAGCCCACCAGGCGTGACCCTATCGATGGTGTAGACCATCGAACTTCAGACTCTGCGCTCCACTGTTTATAAAAACTTGTATTCAGTCCCGTTCCCAGTCAGTGGTTTTGAGGAAAGAGTTTTTCTTGTGCAACTCCCTGCATGCGCTTTCATTCTCTCTCTCTTTCTCCTCTGTGATCAGGGCTTCCTCCCATTTGCAGCACCTGCAGCTCTTCTCTCCCCCAAATCAACTTTCTGCAGCTCCTACCTTCTACGATGTGGCAGTTTTTTCAGTCTCTAGTTGTGCGGTTTTGCTCTCTCAGTCCTCAGATCAATTTCCTGGGTTTTCAAAATGATTTGATACTTACCTAGTAGCTGTTTTCAAGGGCGAGGCAAGCCTGGGGTCCCCTTACTCCTCCGCCATCTTAACTCCTCCACCCTATATATATCCTTATTTTTGCAATTATATAATGCATCATAATTAAATGTTCAGGAGCTTGTCTTCTCACTATCTCATAAGCCCCCTGATATTAGAGATTTGTTTCTTATTTTTGTATGCGCAGTGCCTACTATAGTGCCTGGCACATTGTACGCATTTAAAAATATTTTGTTAAGGGCGCCTGGGTGGCTCAGTTGGTTAAGCGACTGCCTTCGGCTCAGGTCATGATCCTGGAGTCCCGGGATCGAGTCCCGCGTCGGGCTCCCTGCTCAGCGGGGGGTCTGCTTCTCCCTCTGACCCTCCCCCTTCTCATGCTCTCTCTCTCTCATTCTCTCTCTCAAATAAATAAATAAAATCTTTAAAAAAAAATATTTTGTTAAATCAGTGAACAATTGAAAACCATTTACTGATAATGAGTATATTATTTGTTGTCACTTCTATGCAAGCAAACAGAAAAACCTCTCAAAGGCACAGATATTATGAGCTACATTATTTATTAAGATTGAATGGAAAGGAGGCGAAGCTTGGCTGAAACTCAACCATTCTTCTCCTTCCCAATGGCGTCCCTTAGGATGCTCTGTAGAAAAAAGAAATTAACGAGATTTGTCTTCTTTATGTCCCTGTAATACTCCCCTAGTATGGTTTTCATTAAAAAAAAAAAAACAAAAAAAACAAGTTCCAGTGAACTATGGACTTGACAGCATTAATAACAGCTTTACTGCTTCCACCCTCATTGTTTTCTCTGCATTTAAGAACAAAGACACTTTTATCAACCATTTTCAGATGCTGTATCTGTTACGTTCAAGAACATCAGGGACTGCTTTGAAGAATCAGTTTAAGTTAGGGCTAGAATTCTGCTGCTCTGAGATTCCTCCTCCCTAACTTATGAACAACTAGAAAAGGAGGGGGAGGAATGAAACAAATGGACACAGGAAGCACAGGACTGTGATCTTTGAGCAAAGGAGAAATAAACTAGGTAAGCATTAGGATTGCCCTGGCTTTCTGCCTATGGAAAATTTTTGGTCACAGTGCAGGAATTCACATTAAGATGAGAAGATAGAGATTGAAGTTCAGGGATGCCAGACAGCTAAAATTGGTGGGACAGGGAATCAGAGAGAAAGATGCTAGAAAAAGAATTCTAGAAATTTGCATAGCTGTCCTTCTTTTGAAGCTTTGAGACTAAATTCCATCTTGTGAGTGAAGGGTGAAACCCCATGAGGCCAGGCAAAGATCAACTGCTGAGGAAGGAACATGCACAGAGGAGCTATAATGCAGACAATTCCTAGAGCTCACACAAGTCTTGGAATTATTCTAGTGCCCATCAGACAGAATGCAGAGATCTCATTGAATAAATGGGTCATTCAGTGGAGATCTGAGAGGTCTCACCTTAGTGGTGGAGCTAAACTGGTTCTATAGGAAAGACTACCTATACACACACACCTAAAACACTTCAAATCAAACCTCGAAAAGATGAATTTGATCCAAAAGTAAGTTAACTACCTGCCAGAACAAAGTTCAACACTCTTTAATGAAACACAGTACAAGTTTTAAAAGGAGTATTACCAAGAAAGCTGGAAAGGCAGAAATCAGAGTTCAGGGATGTTGAGGCTGCTAGAACTTCTGAGACAGAGAACTGGAGAGTAGGGCGCTGTACAGATACACTTCTGGAGAACTGTAGAGGAGTCCCCTCAAATATATGACTAAGAAGTGATATACACATAAGTGAGAGGAATCTTGGAAATAGCCAGTGGAAAAGAGTAAGCAGAACAATTCCTGGAGTTCCCACAGGACAGGGAATAGTTTGTATTCTCACCAATCATGGTAGAGAGACCTCATCCTACACAGGGCATTGGGTACAGCCTTCAGAAGAGCCAGGCCTTAATAGTAGGATAAAAAGCACAGAGTAAAGTCTTTGCTGGACCTGATCTACCATAATAAATTTTAATAATAAGCCTGAAATGGATCAAGGTGATCCTCGAGTAGATTTAACAAAATCAATACTCTCTTTTTTTTTTTTTTAGGATTTTATTTGTTTGACAGAGACAGAAAGAGCACAAGCAGGGGGAGCGGCAGGCAGAGGGAGAGGGAGAATCAGGCTTCCCGCTGAGTGGGGAGCCCAATGCGGGGCTCGATCCCAGGACCCTGGGATCATGACCTGAGCCGAAGGCAGACGCTTAACCAACTGAGCCACCCAGGTGCTCCCAAAATCAATACTCTTTAAAAAAGGATAACCCTTGTGTACTGTTGTTGGGAATGCAAAATGGTACAACCACTATGGAAAACAGTATGCAGTTTCCTCAAAAAAAAAAAAAAAAAAGTCATATGATCCAGCAGTCCCACTCATAGGTACATATCCAAACTAATTCAAAGCCAGATCTCAAAGAGATATTTGCACACCCATGTTCATTGCAGCATTATTCACAATAGCCAAGAAATGGAAGTAACCTGAGTATCCACTGACAAATTAGTAAAGAAAATGTATTATATACATATAATGGAATATTATGCAGCTTTAAAGAAAGGATATCCTGTCACATGCTACAGCATGGATGAGCCCTGAAGACGTGCTAAATAAGCTAGTCACAAAAGGACAAATAATGTATGATTCCACTCATATAAAGTTTCTAAAGTAGTCAAAATCATAGAGACGAAGTAGGAAGGTGGTTGTTAAGGGTTGCAGGGAGAGGGGGAGGGGAGGGGAAAAGTGTATAGTTTCAGTTTTGCCAGGTGAAAGGTTCTAGAGATCTATTACCCAACAATGTGAATATACTTAACGCTACTGAACTGTACACTTAAAAGTAGTTAAGATGGTAAATTTAATGTTATATGCCTTTTAACACACAAAATCCATCCTCTCTCCAGTTAATCTGTCACCTTTGTAATATCTATATTCACGTATGTATAGGTATAAAAGTTTTTTTCTCTATTCTAATCCATCGAATATTTGTCTTTTTAGAATATCATATTGATTTGATAGAGTATTTGTATTAAATGCTCGAGATGTAATAAGACAAATCTCACTCACTGTACTTATTTCTCTCATTTTCTTTTTTTTTTAAGCAGCATTTTCAGTAGTCTTTTTAATCTCTACCTTTTTTTTTTTTAAGATTTTATTTATTAGACAGAAAGAGAGCACAAATAGGGGGTAGTGGCAGAGGGAGAGGGAGAAGCAGACTCCCCACTGAGCAGGGAGCCCAATAAGGGGCTCGATCCCAGGATCCTGGGATCGTGACCTGAGCCGAATGCAGGCACTTAACCAACTGAGCCACCCAGGTGCCCCCTCTCATAATTTTCTTGACTCTTCTGTAGAATTTAACCTTCCACATAAATGCTAGGCGTATTTTATTCAATTCTATGATACACATAATTGGGGTAACAACTAATAGGAGTCCCAGGTTGACTCAATCGGTACAGCATGCAACTCTTGATCTTGGGGTCATGAGTTCAAGCCCCACGTTGGGCATAGAGCTTACTTAAAAAAATATTACTTTTGGGAGAAATATTATTTTTATGCTAACTTTGCATCCAAGAATATAGTGCATTTTCCAATTTCTTCAGGTCTAATGTTTTTATATTATACTTATCAATAAAATTTTAGATATTTCTCTTCAACTTATTCCTAAGCATTTTATAGTTTTTCCACTATTATGAATAAAATATGGACTATTTTTCTCATTTTTATATTTCTAGGTGCTTGCTGTCAGAATATTGAAATTGAGAAACCTAATGAATTTAGTATATGGCTTTGATATATAGACACATTACTAATCTCTTATTAATTCTGTTAGTATTTTATTGAATAACTTAGGTATATAATGTCATCAGCAGAAAGAGAATATTTAAACTGTTCTTTTAAAATTTTTATCTTAAATAAATAATAAATAGGTTGATTCTATGCCTAGTTTCTGATTTTAATTTAAATTGTTTACCTGGCTTGCCATTTAGAATACTAGCTGTGCTGTTTCTAGAGGTTTTTGTTGTTGTTGTTTGTTTGTTTGTTTGTTTTTTTAAGATTTTATTTAAGTAATCTTCAGTGTGGGGCTTGAACTCACAACCCTGAGATCAAGAGTTGCATTCTTTACCAGCTGAGCCAGCAGGTTCCCCTTTTTTAAATAAATGGTCTTTGTTATATTTAGGTAGTTTCCTTCTATTTTCTATTATACTTTGAGTTTTTTTTTTTTTTTTTTTTAAAGATTTTATTTATTTATTTGACAGAGAGAAACACAGCGAGAGAGGGAACACAAGCAGGGGGAGTGGGAGAGGGAGAAGCAGGCTCCCCGCAGAGCAGGGAGCCCGATGCGGGACTCGATCCCAGGACCCCGGGACCATGACCTGAGCCGAAGGCAGTCGCCTAACCAACTGAGCCACCCAGGCGCCCTATACTTTGAGTTTTTATTAAGAGTTTTTATTAATTTCATCAAATAACTTTTTGGCGTTTATTGATGTCAATGTATGCTTTTACTCTTTATTGTTATGGTAATAGATTATGTTGATAGATTTCCTGTTATTCAAACACCATTGCATTCCTGAAACAACAAAGCTTGCTTGAACCTAATTTTTAATTTTTCTATATATATATATATATATATACACACACACATATATATGTATTCTATTTGCTGAGTTTTGGAAGAGAATTGTGTACCTATATTAGTGAGATAGGACTATAGTTTTTGCCTTTATAAAAAATATATATTTTGGGGCACCTGGGTGGCTTAGTTGGTTAAGCATCTGCCTTCTGCTCTGGTCAGGATCCCAGAGTCCTGGGATCGAGCCCCATGTGGGGCTCCCTGCTCAGTGGGTAGTCTGCTTGTCCCTCTCCCTCTGCCCCTCCCCCTGCTCGTTCTCTCTATCTCTCTAATAAATAAAATCTTTTTAAAAAAAGATTTAAAACATATATATTTTTTAAATTTATTCTGATTTCTTAAAATGAATGAAGAAGCTTTCTAATTTAAACAGTAACTTTCTTAAAAAGGAACAGAATTATCTGTTCTTTAAAAGTTGTGAATCCCATCTGGTACTGGAGCCTTTTATCAAGTAGTAAATTAAAAAAAAAAAACTTTACTGTATCTTTTATAAGATGGCAATTTTATACAGAGCACACATATTTGGTAATTTATATTTTGCTAGAAAATTATCCATTTCATCAAAGGCTTTCAAATTTGTTGTTATAAAATTGCTAGTCGTATTCTCATAATTCTTTTAATATCTGCTGAAATATGTTGTATGTCTTCTTTCTCATGCCCAATTGTGTCTATTTTTGTTTTCTTTTCACTTAATCAGACCCATGAGTTTATCTGTTTGTTATCTTTTCCTTAATATTTTTCTAGATGAGGCATGTGAATGATCTATTCTCTGAATTACTGCACATTTTCAAAGACTGTTCTTTCACGTGACAGGCTAATAGCTATGTAAAGAATCTTCCCTTTTTTCATTCTAAAGATGCTATTCTACTGCCTTCCAGCTTCTAGGGTTACCAGTAAGTCCAATGCAAATGTGGCTCTTTTTTTTCTTTCTCAGCAATTTGTTCTTTCTAAATGGTAGCAAATAGTATTTGCTCTTTATTCTTAGAGTTCAGGAATTTTTATCAGGTTGTGTATGTGTGTTTTCTCATCAATTCAGTCTACCCTGGATTCTGGGAGCCTTTTTGATTTACAAAATTAGATCTTTTAGCTCTCTTGAATGTTTCTTTTTTCTGTCCAGAGTGCATATTGTTTATATGTTAGGTCTCTTGCCTTTCTGCTCTAGCAGCTTGTTTTCCTTCTTGATTTCCATGTCTGCTTTTATTTCGCACTTTGAAAAAGTTCTTGAACTTTACCTTTTAGGCCACTACAGTGACCAATCTTTTTTTCAGTTTATCTACCAACATATTTAGTTGGAGATTTCTATTGTTTATATTTCTAGTACTTTTACTGCACTTGAATTTCATTAAGTAGTTTTAAAAAAACCACATGAGTTGTTCTCTTTGGGGGAAGAGATTATTTTCTGTTTATGACTTTTTTCCTGGTCTTACCTATATAGGGTTCTTTTCTTTTCATTTCTTTTCTTTCTCCTTTCCTTTCTTTCCCTCCCTGCTTCCTTCCTTCTTTCTTTCCTTCCTTCCTTCTTTCTTTCCTCTTTTCTTTTCTCTTTCTTTCTTTCCTTCCTTCCTTCTTTCTTTCCTCTTTTCTTTTTTCTTTCTTTCTTCCTTCCTTCCTTCCTTTCTTTCTTTCTCTCTATGCCCAATGTGGGGCTTGAACTCACAGCCCTGAGAGCAAGAGTCACATGCTCTACCAACTGAGCTAGCCAGGCACCCATAGGGTGCTTTTCTTTTTCTTTCTTTTTTTCTTATTAGGGATCAGGTCTAGTTTTTTGGAGGACCTGGAGTCTAACAAGCAGTTATTAAACTTGTACTGGCAATGCGGGAAGCAGGCAGGTTATCACCTCCCTTCTGATTCCCAAAATAGAGATCTTAGAATGTTCTAAGTAGATAAGAATGAAGACTTTGGAGCCAGATTGCCCCAGTTCAAATACCAGCTCTGCTGTTTACTAGTGATGTGGCCTTGGGCAAATTATTCAAACTCTGTGCCTCAATTTCTTTATCCATTGGGGGAAATAATTAGAATATTCTTGTGGGGTTATTGTGAGAATTATAAGAGTCTACTTTTGTGAAATACTGAGAACAGTTCCTGGCAAGCATATTGGCTGTTTTTAAAAATTCCTTCTGAAAACGGATGCATATGTGGTGGAACAAAAACTGTTAAAACTTTGAGCTTTCTAGCTTTCCCTCCCAATTGTTCTCAATTTTGGCTGCACATTTGAATCACTGAGAAGCTTTTAGAAATTCTCTTGCTATATCCCAGACTAATTAGATGAAATTTCTCAAAAGGGAGAACAAAGCAGTGGGAGTTTTTAAAACTTCCCATGGGCTTCCACTCTGTATCCAACACAGAACTCTTGCCTTAAACCCTATACCAAAGAAAATTCACTGTTTGCCTATTGATCTACTCTTGTATTAGTCATGATAAATACGAGTTTTTTCAGACAGGTTCTTTTGCTCTGCAGAATGCAGATTTTAAAGAGAGGTCTACAGAGTGAGGCTAAATCTCAGATTCAAGGAACTTTGGAAAAATGTTGCAGTTATTTTGCACTACACTAAGAGAGAACCCAAAATCTGAGAAGGCAAGGCTCTTTGGGGATCCAGTCCCTGTCTGCTTCCTCCTCCAGCCTCCTCACATCATTTCCCCACTACTCACTAGACTCCAGCCTAGCCAGCTACCTTTGTGTCAAACTCTTCCTATCTCCAGGCTTTTCTGCTGGCTATTTCTTGTTCCAGGAATGCTCTCTACTCCCTACCCTTTCTTTACGTGGCCATTGCTTAATGTCACTTGCTCAGAAAAATATTTCTTGAACTTCCAATAAAATCAGTCCCTCTAGGGCTCACTATTCACCAACACTGCAGTTTCCTTCACAGAACCTACCACAATGTGTAATTATTTACTTTTGTGATTACTGGTATAATGCCTAACTCCTAGCTAGACTATAAGCTTTATGTTTATTTTGTTCTGTTTATCTTAATGCCTTATGGCTAATACTGTGCAATATACCCAAGAGCTCATGAATAAATATTTAATAAGTCAATAAATGAAAAGTGTTCTTAATTTTGATCAGTGATTAAAAGATTGAAATTTATGGGCACCTGGGTGGCTCAGTTGGAAGAGTGTGTGACTCTTGATGTTGGGGTCATAAGTTGGAGCCTGACGTTAGATTAGAGATTACTAAAAAAGAGAGAGAGAGATTGAAATTTAGTTCTGAAAGGGGTTTTTGATTGTCTATTTCAAATAGTTTGTCATTTGAAGAAACTGATACTCAAGTATGTAAATTACTTGCCCCAAATCATTCAGCTAATTAGTGATGGATTAGGACTCAGTCTCATTTCTTCCATTTCTAAGCCAGTGAAATTTTCTGGTACTAAGTGATTTGCTACTGCAGATATAAAACAAGAGGATCAATAAAGTAATTTATATATATGGAATGAAAATTTAATACACTCATCATTTAGAAAAACAATTTTTACTGAATGATAATATAAAGTGTTAGAAGATACTGAAAACTGAACTGAGTTTCAGTTTTCAAGTGAAAGCAGAAGTGAATAAATATAGGCTTTGTTTAATCATTGTGAAAGGTTGCTAATCCTTAGTCCAGATTAGATTACTATTTGGAATGTGCCCAGTTCCTCAGAAAAGTGTGCCATCTACCAGTAATAAAGCAACCACTCATTAAATTCCTGTACCATGCTAAGTGATTTGCATGCATAAACCCCAAATCTCTGCAACTTTGCAAAGTAGGTATTATTCACAGATGAGAAAATGATTATCACACAGTTCATAAATGGTTAACATTGAAACCATATTGGTGACTTCTGATTCTCATCTAACACATAAAGAGCTTGGAAGTTGTCACTTCCAACCTCACAACAAGAAAAAAGCTTAACAAATTGAAATCAACAACTCTTCTTAGATGTAGCAGAGAACTGAAGTCACAGGGCAAACTGCTGCCCTGAAAACTGAGAGATAGGGGCGGCTGGGTGGCTCAGTCGATAAGCATCTGCCTTCGGCTCAGGTCATGATCCCAGGGTCCTGGGATCGAGCCCCACATTGAGCCCCACATCGGGCTCCCTGCTCAGCAGGAAGCCTGCTTCTCCCTCTCCCACTCCCTCTGCTTGTGTTCCCTCTCTCGCTGTGTCTGTCAATAAATAAAATCTTAAAACAACAACCACAACAAAAAAACCTGAGAGACAGAGATCAGAGTTTACAGGGAGCAGAAGCCCAGGAGCAAAAGCCAGCAGCTGGAGCCAATATTAGTAGGAAAACTTTAAACTGTAACTAACAAATTGTTGGAAAACTCATTGCAGACTAGCTTGAGAGTTAAAAACTCCTAGGCGCCCCAGGATTGGAAGGCCCCTACACTTTCCTGAATTTTGCCTCTAAGAGCTATACCAAGTTTTCACTGTAAGGATCAAAGAAAAATCCCTCCGGGGGAGGGGGAAAGTAATCATTTTTTAAAGCGCAAAAGAGCTCTCAGTTCTCTTTAACAAAGTTCTCCCTCAAGGAAAACTGTTTTACCAGAGCCTAACTGACTGGACTTTTACCAAAGCCAAACCTACCTGGGGGGAGGGAAATACCCAACTCCAGCCTCCTCTAGCCTTTGACATGGGGGAAAAGAAATACCCAACTCAGGCTCACTAAAAGACTGAGACTTAATTATAGGATTATAGAACACTTCTCCCACACTTTGCCACCTCATCAATAGGGCTCCTGCATAATAACGGGAGATTAAAGCTAAAAGAACTGCAAGCCTCAGACTCTATTCTTACATTCCTCTTCTAGGAATACCCAAAAACAATAGGGGAGACAAAAACAAGGACCCTAGAGGAAATTTTAGCCTCTGACACCACAGCAAAGCAAACATTAAATAGAGCCCCACTCCTAGCAGGTAAACATAAAACCTCACACTAAGGCCTATACCTGGTATATCATGTCCAGCTTTCAACAAAAAATTAGAAGGCATGCTAACAGGCAAAAACCAGTCTTAAGAGACAAAGCAAGCATCAGAATCAGATTCATATATGGTAAAGATTTTTGAATTATGAGACAAGGCAGTTAAAATAACTAATTAATATACTACAGGCTCTAAAGAAAGAAGTGGACAATATAGAAAAATAGATGAGTAGTGTAAGCAGAGAGATGGATATCCTAAGAAAGAATCAAAAGGAAATGCTAGAAATAAAGAACAAAGTAACAGAAATGAAGAATGCTTTTGATGGGCTCATCAGTAGACTAGACCTGGCTGAAGGAAGAATTAGTGAGCTTGAAGATATGTGAGGCAAAGACTGACAGAACTGCAAGGAGAAATAGATTTATCCACTATTAGAGTTTGAGACTTCAATACCTATTAGTAATTGACAGATCCAATAAGCAAAAAAATCAGTAAGGATAGAGTAGAACTGAAGAGCACCATCAATCAACTGAATATGATTAACATTTATAGAATACTTCATCCAACAAA